>NC_066835.1:13725657-14025657 GCF_001640805.2 Lates calcarifer | reverse complement strand
GAGGAAAGAGGAAGAGGCAGTAAACAGTGAGGGTGCTGGTGGTTCGGTGAAACACCAGGATGCAGAGGCAAAGTCAGCCAGTGATTGGCTGAGAGACAATGAAGAAGAGAGCAGTGATTGGCCCAGAGAGCGAGTGTGTCACACGCACGAGAGGGCGATTCCCATCCAAGAGACTGTCGAGGCTCTGGACATCACAGAGGAAGGTAAGTGGAAACACACATGATAGCATGTGGATCAGTAAATATTTAACTTTAAAGTTTGTTCAAAATAAAGAGGCTGTAATGCTCCAAATGTACTTCATCCAGTGGAAATTTTGTTTCAGGTGTGGAAACGCTGCTCTGCTATCTGGAGCTGCATCCTCAGCGCTTCGTCGAACTTCTCCACCCCACTCTGTCTGTGTGTAAAGTCAGCTGCTATGATGGACCCAGGCAGCTCCAGAAAATCACTAAAATGTATGAAATGTTTATATCGGACTTAAAGAGTTGCTGAAGTTATTTATCATTAGATGAATTAAAATGAAATCCATTGTAACTTACTTTTCCTTTTTCCTCTCCACAGCTGTCCTCCTGTCGCTGTGGTTCTGGCCAGAAAGCGGATGGCAGGCGAACGAGTGGAGTCGTGTGATCAGCTGGAGTTTGATGTTGTTGAGGTTGCGGACACTATGGGATGGCAGCTCCCCCTTGTGAAGAGAGGACTCAGACAGCTGCAGTGGAGCACTGATAGAGGTTTGTTTATGAGTGTGTGTGTGTGTGTGGACAATGGAATAACTTTGGGTTTGTCAGAGTGACAATGTTGTGGAATCATTTTTCCCTTGATGCCCCTTTCTCTTTTTCCCCGTTGATCTTGTTGATTGTCTTCAAACATTTTTCACCCCTCTGTGGTGGATTTAGTGCCACAGTGAGATATTCTCACACATTCATAACAACAATAAAAGACACAACAAAAGTGTCACTGCAGGAAATGCACCATTTCATGGACACAAACAGCCCAGAGCAAATATTGTAGTTTATTAGTCAGTTACAGTGTAGTCCTTTATCTTGAATCTTTGTCTTTTACTAATTTGGATCTCCATTAGCTTCCACAAAGCGATTGCTAATCAAATCAAAGGTCTTTCTCCTCCTAACTAACCTAATGACAACACAGAAACCACTGGTCATCGGTATTTGCGTTACAGCTGGCGGGCGTAGCGGTGTCCTCGTCGAATTCTCCTCGCCGTCTTTCTACTTCCGTTCCTTTGGTGACCTTAGCGACGGCGAGATGGACAGAGTTTGTCGGTTCCTCCATAATCGAGTGCAGGACCAAGAGAAAACACAGCTCTACCAGCTGACCGCCTGTTTTAAGGCCTTCAAGAGGTACACACAGTTGGAGTTTTTCACCCTCCCGTTAAATTTATCTTTGTCTTATTCAGCCTACAGATGGTTTTGAAATTTGAAATGATTTTTAAATTGAGAGATTATCTTCAGATCTTTTAATGGGATTTTATTGCTTGCATTGGTCAATTTATTCTGCACTCCTATAGTGTGGCTGACATTGCTTAATCTGTTTTGACTCATTTCTCACTTAATTTCACAATTATGAATAATGTATGACTCAGTTCTTATAGCCTATACACTGTTTTCCAGTGTTGCTTTCCAAAGCGTTTTGTCCTGCGTCGATAATTTGGATGTGAGTCGCAGTCTGCAGCTGAAAAACCTTCTGTCTGAGTACTTCGACAAGAGGCGAGACCGAGACCACACGCTCAAACCAATGGACACAGAGGAGCTTGACAAATATAAGGTAAAACACACACACGGGATGGTTATCAGGCGTCTCAATTTGTGTTTTCAGCGCTCTGAATATTCTGGTTTACTTGTGTGTTTGTGTTTGATTGTAGCTGCTGGACTGGGAAGGTCAGATCAGAGCAGACATCAGGAGTTTTCTTGCCAACCGGAGTGACGAGAAGTTTTCTGGAAGAGCTGTTGCTCGAATCTTTCATGGCATAGGTGAGAGCACATAGACGTCTGAGCCTCTTCCCACATAATGTGACTGTCCAATGACAATGACATTAGAAACTCTGGACCTCTAGAGGGTGTTATAGAGCTGTAGTCACAGGAACACCAAGCTGCTTGGAGATGGTCTTGTAGCTTTTGATTTGATTTTTCTTGGAAATGATTTTCTTTTTCTTTTATTTTCTCATGTCCATGTTCAGTGTGACACACATTGACACCAAACAACAGCAAAATGAGTCATTTCCTCCATTTAATTAGGCTGAATAAGTGATCATAAGATTGAAGACACCTGGTAACAATAATTCAGGCCCAAATGAAGGACTTGCACACACCTAAGCTGAACTCTGTCTTTCAGGCAGTCCATGTTATCCCGCTCAGACCTACGGCAGAGACAGACGCTACTGGAGGAAGTACATTCCAGTTTGACTTCAACCAGCTCATCAGACTCGCCACTCAGGAGATCATTCGCTTCAAGTGAAACATGCATACACACACACACACACACACACACATCTGCACATGAGTATCATGTATTTTCTTTGTTTTCTACAATGTTAGTTTTTTGTACATATGTTTAAAAAAATTTCTAAATGGACCTTAATTAAATAAAATCTTTCTATTTTTCTAGTTTGGTGCTGTAGTGACATTTATTTAAAATATTTCAGGAATATGTCTCCAGGATTCTGGGAGGCAGGGTAGGAAAAAAAAAAAAATCTTAGATATTTTTTCATATAAATGAAAAACTCTTATCATGAATGCAGTGGGTTTGGTTGGTACACTGACTCAAACACTCAAACCTCAGAGAAGAGAAAAGTCCTGCCCCAGAAATGAACTGATAGCAGGAAGTAAAAATAGAGGAGCAAAAACAAAGTGAGATCTCTAATCCTACCTCTGTGTCACTGTTGACTCAAGAAGTGCAAAACTTTGGCATAAGAATGCAAATATTGACTTCTATTGACTGGAATACCTCACGACTCTGTTATGGCGAGTCACTTTCTGAAGTCGTGTGCGGGAATTGCCTCAAATTCTTTGTCTCACCTTTTGTTAAACATTTTCTCAACTTCAGCAGACACACATGGACCTTGTGAATCATAAACTTTAACAACACAAGGTTTAATTGTCTTGTGTTACCGTAAAGAGCAATCAATTCCTCTCTTTAGTCTGTATGTTAAATATAAAGCTACAGCCTGCAAGCCAGTTAGCTTAGTACAAAGACTGGAGACTAGCTTGACTTGCAAAATCTGCCTACCAGTAAGCTAACTGTCTCCTGGCTACAGCTTCATAGTTACTGACACAGGAGACACAGGAGTGTCTCTTGGCAAGCAAATGAATTTTAAGCAAACCTGAGACAATTTTCTAATGCAGAAGATAGAAGATAAAACACGTTCTTTATAAAATGACAAATGAAACACAACCAGCAACGCCTCAGGTGGCAGTCTGAGCTGCCTTCCTTATTGTATTTTAACTGTGGACTCTGGCTTTTACATATCTGCTTTGACTCTGACAGCCTGCCATAAAATGTAAAGACATCTGTCCAGTGAGCATACTACTCTGGTGTCACCTTTTTTAAAAACAATCAAGTGTTGTAACATAATGTAATGCAGTGTAGCATTCCTTTAACTTGAAACTGCTTCACTCAGTGGCCAGTACTAGAAAATTGAGCTTACTGCATCTAGCTTCCACGTGATAATGCACATACCTCTGTGGGTGAAGCAGGAAAAATATTTGGCCATCGAGTCAACCTTTCCTGGAAAGGTTGGGTAAACAAGGTCGGTGGCAATGATGGATAGATGATCAGCCTCTCATGAGGAATATTTGTTCTTAAACAAGAGCGTCAGTTTGGCAGCTTTGGCAGAGTAGAGTTGATAGAGACATAAAAAGTCAGCACTATGAGTATGAGCCGTGTTACTGTGTTTTTGAATGTTGTATTCCATATATGTTTGATAACCAGCATTCTCAAAATATGAGAACATTGTAATACCTTTCTGACATTCAGTACAGCAGTGGTGCTCTACTTATTTTTAGTTTGTAACCCTTGAAGGCAAAGCAATGTCTACAGGTCACAAGCTGCATACAGTGTGTTAGTTAGGAGCAATTCAACTACAAGTGATGTTGCTGTCTCAGATTGTTTTATATGAAAAGCTGTTAACAGCCTGAACTTGCAATGAAAAAGAAAAATTTCTAGAGCAGATTTATTATCTAATAACCCCTCAAAGGAATCTTGTGACCCCTTGGAGGCTCCTTTCAAACATTTCATCCATTAACAGGTTGTATTTATTATGGCTTATTCTTTCTGTCATCTGCTGTTTCTTTTCTTCTATCATTCATCTGTCTACGTCACTGGATTACTTTATGTTAAAACTAGTCTCTCTGTCTTGGTCTTTCTTAAGTCTGTCTCTCTTCATTTCCTGTCTGTAAATCAGACCATGTCTATCAACACTACTGTAAGAGATGTATTATCTAGTTTGTGGCTCAAAGGTCCAGTTTTAGAAATAATTATCAAATGTTTTATTGGTTACACGACTCAAGGGGCTCATTAAACCTCCTAAGATGTTCTGTAGAAGTTTAAAATCATGAACGCCAGTTTGGAGAGCTGACTTATGGAAAATCCAGTTTTCCTCTGTCAGCAGCCACAAGCTGTAATCTCTGTAATTTACTTTTTACAGCATGTGCTGAAAGAATCAGTTCACAACCTGTTCTGTATGCTGTCATTAAATGGGTCATTTTGTCTGAGACAGACACTAGTCATGACTAAGCATATACACTACACTGTATGTATGCCACCATGCAAGCATATATATACACTCACAAAGCACTTTATTAGGAACACCATAATTATACTAGGGAGGTCACTGAAGCACAGTGAACTCATTGTCATGTTCATGAAACCAATTTGAGATGACTTTTGCTTCGTGACAGGATGCTAGTAGGAAGTAGCCAGAAGAAGACGGGTAAATAGTGGCCATACAAGAGGCACATGGTCCGCAGCAGAACTCAGATACGGTGTGGCATTCAAACCATGACTGAACCCAAAGAGTGCAGAGAAAACATTCCCCGCACCATCACACCCCCACTACCAACAGCAGCAACAGCAGCAGCCTGTGCTGTTGACACAAGGCAGGTTGGGTCCACGAATTTATCCTGTTGACTCCTAAATCTGACCCTACACCTGCCTGCCTCAGCAGAAATCAAGATTCACTGTTAGTGTCCGTCTGGCACCTGCCGAAGTCACATTTTTCCCCTTCTCTGATGTTTGATGTGAACATTAACTGAATCTCTTGACCTGTACCTGCATGATTTTTTACGTTGCACAGCTGCCACATGATTGGCTGATTGGATAATTGCATGAATAATAATCAGGTGTGTAATACTGTGTAATACAGTGCTTGGTGAGGGGTCTCCCTTTTTGTGCGATGACTTGTCAGTGGACTCTGTCCCTAATGAAGATAACCTGTAAGATGAGGAGATTAGGTGAGACAGATAAAAAGAGATGACAGTTTCTACTGTGTTGTTAGATCAGTTGTCTCTGGCCGCAACATGACTTTCAGATTTTATACAGAGAACTTACAGAATTAATATCAAAATCCATATTTAAAGACACAATAAAGACAGGCCAAAGGTCCAAACGGCTGTCTCCTCATTTCCAAAGTGTAAATGTAAATGTTTTTTCTTTATCTACCTGCTGCTGCAAAAAAGATGTGACTACACAAAGAGTTTTAAAAGTTTTTTTTAATTGTCAAACAAGGCAAAAATACAAAAGATATACCATACTGTATATACCAACATATTAACACTTTTTTAAATACATTTACCTTAATCATAATTAGTGTTTTGGGCTTTTTTGTTTAGTCAATAAATTTATGTTTTCTGAAAGACTCAACAGATATATTTAATAAAAAGCACAAGAAAAGAACAACTCTGTACAAAGCTGTATGATTCAAGTATATCTCTTAAGGATTTTAAAGGGAACCAACACATGTACAGCATATTCTGATATCTAGTGTCATTTTTATCATATCACACTTTTCAGTGCTGCGGAATAAAAAAAAACAAACAATCTGAACTGAGTCACTGTGGAGAAACTTTAACAGGACTGTAAAAAGTCAGCTGAGAGAAAATGATGTGCGTGCATGTGTCACCGGCTACATAAAAAGAGAGAAACGATGAGGTGGGCAAATATCCAATGTCAGCATTTTTACCACAATGCTAGCACCAATGTGTTCTGTACCCTGAGAGTTCAGTTTAATAGGTACCCCTTGCTACATCCAGTGCTGTCCTCTACAGAGGTCTTGTAATAAATTCTACCTAGTTTATCACGTTCACTTTTCTTGGGACTGTCAGAGTTACAGAGTTACTTCAGCTCTCTTGGTTGTAGTTTGTGGTGTTATACTGAACTGAAATATGTGTTAAGATGTTTAGAATTTTTTTCCCCCACCACTATTGAAACATGGTCACTTCATCTGTGGTCAAGGGGTTTCTGAGTTTAAGGCAGGCACAGCAAATTTTAACTTCTATGACTGGATTAGTTCCTCATCTGACCGTTTCCTTACCCTTTCGTTAGTGGGAGCCAGGAGTGTTTGGTAGCGGTCCGTCTACCTCAGCTCTTTCAATCTGTCACAGTATAACATGCCTAAATGTTACTATATATGTCATTCATTCATCAATTTTACAATCTATATTGATTACACCAGAAACAAGGCACAGTGACTGAGCAGACCCACGTGCTGGCCTTTAAGTCCATGTTTTAAAAGCTGATCCTCTCTTCGTAAAGTGACAACAACAACAGAATACCCCATCCGGTTAGAAGGCCGACGTTCTGCAGCAGAAACATCAGCCAGGGTTTCTTGTTGCTGATGTGGACCATGGTGGGGAGCTGGAGGGAGAAAGAGATGGAGGTAAGAGTGAAGTTAAGATCATTTTTCTTTGCATATCATTTATACATTTGTTTTTTTCTGTATGTAAATGTAAACACTCACCATATCAGCCAGTCCCACGTACAGGAATAGTCCTGCAGTGATGGCAGCTATCCACTGTTTGGTCGCAAGGTCAGTGGCAACAGACAGAGCGATGTACAGGCCCACGAATGAGGTCATGGCGCTGCCGATGTTTAAAAGTAACGCCCTGCGGACAGACACGCCGCTGTGCAGCAAAATGGCAAAATCACCTGGAGAGAAACAAAAGCAACGGGATGATGCTTAGAAATCATTGATCAAAGCATACGCTGTCTGCCTCTGAGTGTATTCTATCGTTCATCAGTTCTTCATACCGAGTTCGTGTGGTAGCTCGTGGCAGAGTACAGCGAGTGATGTAGCCAAACCAGACTTCCATGACAGGGAGAAAGCTGCACCTATCGCTAAGCCATCTGCAAAGTTGTGGATCCCGTCACCGATAGTTATCATGTAAGGCAGCAGACGCTGTTCTGCAGAGGCAGGTAGACAAAGTTATAGTTAGAGGTGGGGCAACCTCAATAATTAACATCATTATCTCTATTTGATGATCTCATGCTTGTTTGTGTGCTCACTTCACTCACCTCTTGTGCGCTCTTTTGGCTCTGAAATTGATTTCTCATTGTCTTCATAGCCAACCTGAAATAAACGTGTTGCAGACGAAACATTCAATAACACGTCCTGTTATTAAAATATTTTATGTTTGTCTTTGGACACAGCTTTACAGGGTCTAATCTGAGTGTTTAATCTACATTTCTCACCAGGTCTGCTTTTGATGCTGACTTGTCTTTTTGTTTCCTTTCCTGCTGATACATCTCTAAAACCCTCCCATGGTCACAGTGGTGAGGCTCTGATTCTTCCTAAAGAGAAAGAGAGAGAGAATACTGATTAAAAGTCTGAAGAAAAGGGTAAAAGGAAATATGTTATCTGTTTTGGGTTTTTTTTTTTTTTTGGTTGTTGTTTTTCTTACACCATGATGGTGTTGGTGATGGTGGTGGTTTTCCTTGTATGTGATCAGAGAAAAGATTGTTTCCATCAGGTAAAAGTAATAAATCCCGGCCATCACAACCAGCATCTTGTAAATGTAGTCTGGAGTTTCTTCCTGACGTGAGTGCTTGTGGCTGTCGCCGCCGTCTGAGTGCACGTGTAAACCTAGAAACTGGACACAGAGATCGCAAGAAGAAGTCAAAACAAGTATATGCAGCATGAAACTCTGAGAACTGGTTATGAAAAATACAAGTAGCCACAATATGAAGTTTGTAATATTGGCATGTAAGCTGTTACAATTTTATTAAATCCAGTTTGTTTCGCAGTCTTGTCTAAAAAAAAAATGCAGCTTTAAAACAGTTTGACTCTCTCACCATGGGCAGCAGGTGCAGTAAGGCATCTCCAGTCAGTGACCCTACAGCCAGACTGATGCAAAACTGGACACACAACTGGAACACACTGGTGCAGGAGGTACACAGCAGCAACACAATGCCAAACATGGACATCAGTGTTATCACCACATTGGCAATGGTTGCATAGAGGTATCCTACAAGAGGAGAAAGAAGTAAGTATGATCACTTTTAGTCACTGTCAGCTTGTTACTGAAGTACACACACTTACTCTCAGTCTTGGTGAGGTGGTCTGGTTTCAGCTGATCTGTGACATCTCCACAGGCTCCGCTCAGGATCTGCTGGACAAACGCAGGGCTGAGGCGAGCCACATCAGACCGGCCCAGACCAGAGGAGGCTGAGCTGTTGTCGGCCAGACCAAAGATCAGGACCAGCTCTTCAGCTGAGAAACAGTGCTGGGAGAAATCCAAATGTCTCAGTATTTGTTGCATACTGTGAGTAAATACAGTTTAAATGCTATCTGTGTAAAAATGAAATATCTGTTTATATCCATTATTACTGTAATGCACACTATTTACCTTTGAACCATTCAATGTAATTCAACTTATAGCTTATATACACAGGAGCTGACTTTTGCTGCCTCGACTCATGTTGGCATTCATACCTGATCCCAGGTGGTGTTTCCTTCGTGCCCCACATGATGCTCATGGCTGCTCCTCTTCCTCCGTCTTGCAACACTGTGATCGTGGTCAGCGTGTTCATCCTCCTGGTGCTCATGCTCGTGCTCATGCTCGTGCTCTTTTTCATCGTCAGGACCTATGTTCAAACTCCTCATAAGAGCCTCCAAATCTACAGAGCACAGATATAAAGAACCATCAGATTCATGCAGGTTTCCAGTACATTTACAGCCAGAACTAGTGACATGAAATAATGTTAAAGAAAGGAAATGTAGAAAATAAAAAGGTGTTTTGATAAATAAAGAAAATCAATAATCAGAACTAGAATCTGGGTGTTTGAGTGTTTATTATTTCTACAGTTCTGTCTATGCATGTATTTATGTCCATGTTTTTTTATTTGCATTTGTGCAGGACATTTACCCCCGACAGTAAAGTTCTCTGATCCCAGACGGTCAATGATGTAGTCCAGGAAGAAGCTCTCCTCAGGCAGCGACCGGCTGATGAAGCAGTGACCTCGCAGAGCGTGATACAGGACGCGGCCCAAAACTGCACCCACTTCCTGTTTCTGGTCTGGTGCTGATGCGTTGACCTCTGCCATGATGTCACTGGCTGTCACACAGCTCTGGTTACCACAGCGATGATGAAGAGGAGGGATGAGGAGAAAGGGTAAGATGGAGAGTTTTACTAATTCACTCAACTACAATAGAGTTGTGTATTTTTAACTCCTCCTTTTGTATGCCCTCTGACATTATATTCAGTGTCAGTGCAGCAGTATCAGACACAAGAGGACACTTCTTTTTTATTGTGATGACTAGTGTGACGGTGATGTGGCTGAGCACAGGGCAAAGCCTAGTAGGTCTACTGCAGGCATCACCCAAGTATGATAAGATATGTTGAGTGATAAATGCTGCGAAGGACCGAGAGTGAGAATAAAGTATGGATAAAATACCACTGTAACACTGGTACATGTGCGTGACTGATGTCTGGAAAGTTTTACAACCACATAAGTGAATCAGAAAGTAAAGATCACAACAAAATAAAAGTGAGCAGATATTTTTTTTACAGTCCACATTTTTGACGAGTCACACACAGGTGAAACAAATGGCATTAACTGCTTAATTAATGTTAGCTGTTCCACCTGTGCTTTTCCTGCTACTTTGAGCCTGAAATGTCTGCTGTGAAAAGGTGTATTGATCCAAATTAACTTGGCAATGACAGATATAAAAGGCTCTGACGCTGTCTCGCCAGACTTGTTAGCAAGTGAGGAAGATTAGAGATCAATAAGATGGACAGAAAAATAGGCAGTTTTCAATTTCCAGAAGGAGTCATGACAGAAAAAGTTTAGGAACCACTGTGATATAGTATTTATAACAAAATCAGTTTATGAGCTGAGGATCTCCTCAGATTTCTATAGGTAGGAACAGAGCAATAGATTGACCACAGATGAATAAATACTAAATATTTCTTTGGGTTTAATGCACCAGCATCAATTTTTGCTGTAGTTCTAACCTTACCTCGCTGTCTGATGGCTCATAGTGGTGTTGGAGCTCTTGGAGCACCTCTTCAAATCCATGGCCGTCTATGTGTTCATGTTCGAGGTGCGCTCCGGCTCCTCTCCTGCTGGTGTTCATGCTGGTCATGATGTGTGATTTTGTGCAGGAAACGTTCGGTCTCCTCTCCCCACCTCCCCTGCCTTACAGCGGAGCACACCAGGCCGGGAGAAGTCAGGTACAGGACGCAGCCGGCGGCGAGGTCGGTGAACTGAGCTACACTGATGGTTACGTTTTCTCTGCCTTTTCCAGTTTCATCCTCTCCGTGGATGGAGTGATTGCTGAAGAGCTGGTGGACGGCGTCTGTTAGATCACACTACACAGGCAGCAGAGCATTCACACAGAGAAAAACATACACACAGATGAAAGTAAGTAAGAAAAATTATTTTCACTTCCAGGCAACTATTACCTTGTAAGCATAATTATCTCCTATAAAAACACACATACAGAGACAAAACAACTGCTACAAAAGTCCTGAATGAATTAAAGTCATTCAACCCCCCCACCCCCCACTTATGAATCATGAAAGTTATTCAGTTTGTTTGACATATTTTTTAAGGATTAGATAAGGGTTTTATTAAGGGTTTGGTTCACCCACATGACAAATAATGTATCTTCTTACTTTACTCTAGTTTTATTTAGCCATGTAGATAGTTTTAGTTTTAATTGCCCAGGTGTCCAGATACTTTTTGAATTGAAGGTAGTTAGTCAGTCATTTGGGTGAACTGATCCTTTAATTTGTAAAAACAGGAAATAAAGGCTATGAGGTCAAACTGTACCTCTTTGACACTGACATTGACACTGACATTATAGACTTTTACTGTGGGTCAAACAAGGTTTATTATTTTATTGATCTTGTTTCAAGTTTGTATCACCTGTTAGAACATTACTGACTATGGGCCATATATTTTACAAACCTTTGTCACTACTGAAAACTCTCAGTGCTTCATTTGATATCAGTTCTGTGATATTGAGAGTATAATAATCCAAGCTATCATCTGTATTTTTCGTGTGTTATACTCACTACTGGCTGAGTTATTTAACACTTGATACTTATCAATCATGCACTGTCCATTCATGCAGATTACAGCTGACATGTAGGAAGTTCAAGGACTTCACGCTCTCTTACTGATAGAGTAGATTTATCCAGTTTATCCAGGTTCGATGTTTATTTTTATTTATTTATTTTCACGTTATATTTATCATATATTGCGGTAGGTTGGTAATTTTCTTGGTTTTGCAGAATAAGACTCTTTCAAATCTGTCGATTCTTGTCCAGACTGCGACTTATGATTTCTCCTAAGTGTTAACAGCTATTTTAAGATGTTTAGAAGCTCCTGCTGATTAAATGTAATGACATTTACATTTACATTAACATTACCATGTCAGGCTTCATTGAGAAACTTGTTTTACAGCCTGACGCGGTAATCCAAGTGCGCAACAAGTGCGCAACAGGTGCACACGGCACACGGAAAATCAGAATCAATTTAGTACCTGCAACAAATACTTATACAATTAATTAGATAACATAAGACAAGTACACAGTAAGCAAATTTATGATTTTGGCTCTGATAAAATGTGCGGTGAAATTTTGAATTTCTTTAATTTTAATAAAATTAATCGCGATATATGTGATGAAGTCACTTTGTTAGCTTTGAAAAATGTGATTTATTTATTTGTAAATAAATTCCCATTATAAATGGGTTAATGAGTGTGGTCGTTGGGTCAGCAGGCAGGGCTGCTTAATGGCTTTTGTACCTTGACCTCCCTCCACAGAGCCTGCGGCTCGGCACCTGGCTCTGTTACCTGCCCGCGGAGTTAGCCTAATAAAACTTACCTTTTCACACGACACTCCACCGCACTGCACACGTTTCTCCAGTGTATTAAAGACGGAGCGAAGGGACTCCCCGGTCAGAGCCTGCTGTCCCGGAGACACGACGCTGACCACGTCCTTGTAGGCTTCCTCCACAGCGGGAGAGCCCGACACAGAACCGAACAAACCCCAGCCGGAAAATAGAGAGAGGAGGAACAGCGCAGAGAAAAACATCTTAAATCTTTCTTTAAAAATAGTTTGTTTATGCCAAGAACTACTGAATTAAAATAGAAAAGAAGTATTGGCAGGCAGAGGTTGATACAGTCCCAAGGTATTTCTACAGACACATTGAGCTGTACAGAGCTCAGCTCCCAGCTGTTATCAGTTTAAAACCACTGCAGTTTCACTGGACCTGGACTCTGGATTGTGATTGGCTGAGACGTGGCTCGTGCTGTCCTATACCTGTCTTAATGAACATACTGTCACCTGTACGGGGCAGAGGAGATCTCTACATCACATCTACATGTGACCTATGAGGGTTTAGTCCCGTGATTTATGCATTGTTGACTGTTTTTGCACTACAGGCCTCCAAAGCATCCCTAAAACAGCAGACAGCTCTCTCTGATCATTTTTATCTTTTATCAACCAACGATATTATCAGGAGGCTAATCTTAACACACAAGACAGTTGATACCCATGACCACACTGTGATAATTAACACCTGGGCCTAAGTATTAAAAAAAAGTTATTAAATTAACTATAATAATAACTGTAATAATAATATAAAGAAAAACAGCTGCCATAGAAGAAGAATAATTTAACTGATTTATTGTTTACTGTTTTATTCGTGTGATAGTTTTCTTAGCTGGCATAAGACATTGCTGATTGATTTTTAAATGTAATTTTACATTGCTCCATGCACCACAAATTAAAATTCAATCAACCCCATTGTATTGGAAGAACATCTCAGAACGTGGGCTCATACAAACCATAAGAACCTACAAAAAACCTTATAAGTGTAGCAACTCTAACTTCACAAACTACCCAACGCTCGCCTTTTCTCAAGATTGAAAAGTTTTAATAGGTTTAACCATGGACAGGTTATGTTAACCTTTTATCTGATCCACAGACTAAAAGAGACACAGAACGTTTTTCAGGGTTTGGATCAGGCCTCTTAGTTCCAGTTAAATAAAATCTTGCTGCAGGATACATTACTAAGGTATTCAGACAACACTGTGCTTGAACCAACATCATCTCAGAGAGGTTTTGTTGTTAAGATACAGACAAACAGACATGTCACTCTGAGGTATTCCAAAATAAACACATGATTTCAAAGCTGCCAGTCAATCTGTATGTATCTCCGTAAGATGATCACTTCCTGAAAAAGGATCAGTCACAAACAGTACTTTACCAACGGGACATCTTTTTTTTCTCTGGCAGCAATTTACTTCCTCGACTTCCATAAAACTAAATGCCAGCCATAAAAACTAAAGGGACAAGAGTTTATAGATTACTGTGTTTATAAGGATTAAAATGTTGGATTGGCAGCGTGGTGCAGATAACTGCTCTTTATCATTAAAAGCCCAAATCTAGTTACAATCAACTTTTAGCCTTTTAAATTTTAAGCAGTGAAAAAAGACTCTGCTATAACCTAGCAGTTGATGGCTTTGGTTCTGTTTGACCCAACACATAATCTGTATGCTGAATATACACTTTATCATTAGTTGAGATAAAGAAAAATAAAATCAGTGACTCAAGTTTTGAGACAGTCTGTACAAGAACAAGTGCATGAGGTACAGGAGACTCTGTGAATGTGGTTTAAGCTCGATTAACACATCCCATATATGTGAACAATACTGTCTCTGTTTTTTCATTGTCATATTGGATTACAGATCTAAAAAAAACAAAAACAAAAAAAAAAACCCCAACATAGAGCCAGATGACACCTGTTAGTCACAAAGGAATACAAAACAATGATGATACTGTGCTGCTTCTATGTCTTTTTTTAACTTTTAAAATAAAATTTTACTTTTACTAGCTCTGCCCACGTTGTCTGTTCAAGTTGGGCTTGAGGTTCAAGTGCTAGGGAATGCATTACGTAAGTGTCCTTATAAGTATATAAAAACCATTGTGAGAGAGTGAGTGACTTATGCTACTTTTGGAGACACATTTCAGATTTAAGACCAGTTAAGTGGGGACAAAAGCCAAGTCCCCAGTTCGCTGATTTTAGATTTTTGGGTAAGTGGTTAAGGTTAGGGTAAGGGCTGGGTTAGGGAAGTATTGGTTATGGATGGGGTTAGGGTAAGACTCCAGGAAATTATTCCAAGCCTGTGTAAGTTCCAGAAGTGACTAAAGTAAACATCTGTGTGTGCATTTGTCTCTGTCTGACTGTCTCCATTTTGCTGTGTCAACCACTAGATGGTGGAGTTGTGTTATGTAATATCACTGCAGTTTATGTCTCTGTGTTGTGCAGTCCTGTGAAACTGCTGTTAGTCCCCAAATAATAAGATGTACATATTCCAGTTTCATACAAAGAAAAATATCAAATTTTAAGATTTGAATTTGATTTATTGGGAATATTACAGTAATGAGCAGAAAAGGCAGGTAAAATATCTGGAAGTGAAATGTTAAATTGGATTTACAGGCATCGTGTTAATATGTATGCTGGTAACAGGTTAGCTGTTAACTTATGTCTGGGAAGAATTTTAGTCATTGCTGAAGAATAATGAATTACATGTTTTAATATTCTGAACTTCATAATTTGGTGGATCTTTATGATTTATATGTTGGGTATAGACAATGAGGAATTACATTTTCCCTCTTTTTTGCCTTATTATTTCACTTTAAAATCATATTAACACTTCATTACCACCTGAAATTATGAGATCAGTTTTCATGTGGAAAACAAGATTGCACTGAAAAGTTGTTTCCCTCAGTTCTGAAGTCATTTAGCTATAAAATGACAAACAACAGTAGAGCTTGGTATTGTAATATATTCTAACAATTCTGTTCAGCTTTGTAGAATTGCCAGAATTGCTCATTCCCTGTTGTTGTCAAAATTTGCGCTCACATGAGTGACTAGCTAGTTCATTTCCCCGGAGCTTGGACTGAATTAAGCCATTAGCAAAAAGAAAATGGCAACGCAGGTCTTGTGGAATTAAAGGTCCTATATAAGTGAGATTTCCATGTCTTTTGCATTAAAAAGCAGGTGCTATATAAATACTGTGAAAGTAGCAAAACACTTGAGAATCATGCACAGGCCGTCAGGAATTCTAGAACTTTGTGATGTCGCTACTGTACAGTCACATGACCCTGATGCAGCCCACTTAGGACCCACCATTTCCAACCATGTGATCCTGGATGTCAGGAAGCCAATATATCATTTCACAGCCTCCCCAGTGGTAGTCATATTATAGTTTGCTTTTTTTTTATTTGTTGACCATCTGTTTGGTTTATTTCAGCACTGACTGCTACACATTCTTCTCAGCGGTGGCCATTGCCATCTGTATTTACTGGTGAGTTTTACCAAGCAACAGTAGGCTAGAATCTATTACCTGTGGTTGGCCTGGCTGTGCATCACTCAGAAAACAGTCAGCCAGTCAGAGGAGAGGCTCAGAGACAGACATAAACCACCCCATTTTTTGCAAAGAGAACTATACTGAGATGGTTTTTGGTACAGGTAAACCACAGATATATCTTCTTATGGATACCAAAATTTCAGAAAAGTATATAATATGGGACCTTTATTAGTAAAGTCTAGTAAAGTTAGTAAGTCTCTAGAAATATATCAGTCCATAGCTGATACATCTCTACAGTGTTGTTTTGTTTTTACTAGTGCAGTGAGCCCCACACATCCTGACTTTTCGTGCTGTTGCTTCAGGTCTGAAACCTGAATAGAAAACAGAAATCACATCAACAGTCACTCTCTGTTGGCCATAAGAAATCACTGAAGAGAAGGATATTGACTTGATTGGCTGCACATCACTTCACACACATGAACAGACAGCAGCACACACACAAGCTCGCTTATGGCATGGGACCCTGGACATCTGTCCCTGTACACACACACACACACACACACATGGGCATGGTGACCCACGCACCGCTAATCTTTGAGACAAATCACACACTGTCCAGTGACCTGTTTTTACACCCCCCAACGTCATGTCACTCTCTGTTACGTTGTCTGTCATGCAAACCTGTAGATGTTCTCAACACACACATTCATCAAGTCCACCACACACACACAGTCTCTGGTGGGTCAAAGCACATGCTTATTAAATATATCTTTGATTGATTGTTCAGACACACAGAAACACATGCAAACACACACATGCTCACATACTGTGCATACACGCATGGGTTAATCTTTGGAAAAATTTGCATAAAATACCACTGATGTATGTTGCACCATTTCCACAGGGATGTTTAATAAATACACTTGTTTTAACCTAAATAAACAATACAATCATGAATGAAAAACACATGTCAAACTAAAACTATATATCCTTATATTACCATACAGAATTTGACATTTAAAGTAGGGTCATGGAGTTTGAAGGCATTTATCAGGAAGGGAAGGTCTAATGAAAGTGCTGTTAACTTGCATTATGGGAAGTGCAGGCAAGCATAGATTTATATTAGGGAATAGATATCAGGATACGTTGGCTACTGCTGCACATTTGAAAATAAAAATCATCAAAGTTCATAGAAGTGCAATACTAAATTGGTGGAATACCCCTTTAACTACCTCTTAGAATAGTTAATAGAAGCCTACACCTGATATTTGTGTATCACACATGAAGTTCAGCACCGATCACCTACAGCAAACCTCTCCCACATTTTAAGATGATTGTTTGGTGTCATCGTTACTGTTTGAAATATATCTTTCCAAAATAAAGTAACACTTGAGGAATTTTCTAAACTGATCAGTATTCGAGGAGTAGGCCTTTTTTCCGCAGCAGACATTTTGACTTATCATAGCAGGGAACACACAGGTGTTATTAATATCATCATCAGTGGCTTTGAGCTACACCTGTGATTTTCATACTATTACATGATAAAATATCTTCTGTGAGAGAAGCAGCTTTAAAAGGAAAACTTTTTCCTTTATGTTTGTAATGTTACCATTACCACACAGAAAAATCTGGCTGAAAAAACAGTGTCATTTCAGGGCACTGCTTTTGAAACCACTGGAATAAATTGGAATTCATGGACCTATAGAATTAAGTGTTATCAAAGATTCTTGCCCAAATTTTAACACCAAGCTTTCAGTTTCAGTGCTGTGGTTTGAAGAAAACATAAAGTTGAAAGTATAATGGACAAAGAAGTTTTTCTCTCAGTATACACCACTTACACCCATCTCTCACCCTCTCTCACCCTCGCTGACTCGTACACACTCGCTGCCTGGCCTCAGCTCTACTTTCTTTCCAAAGCTGATGTTTCCATTACAGAAATAAAAGCATGACGACTAATCCAGTTATATGTTCCCTGGACGACATACACGCCCCCACACACACGCGCGCGCGCGCACACACACACACACACACACACACACACACACACACACACACACACACACTCTCGAATGCACATTATAAATTACATACACACAGACATACATGGACAACCTGATGAAACAGGCAAGTACAAAAAAACACACATGTTGCAATTGGACAAATATGGGAACACATAAAAACATACAAACATTAGTGCAGACAAACACTCATAAACACACACACACACACACACACACACACACACACATGTTGAACACACACATTCACACAGGGGGCATGTGATTGAAGCAAGACCCCCTGTTGTGGAAAAGTCAGACAGAGCTTTCTGGAGCTCTAGAAATAAATTCCAAACATTGGTAATCCACACACACACACACACACACACACACACACACACAAAGAACCATGAATAGCAAAATGAACACACTACACACAAAAAAAAACATGAAAAAATGAAAAATTCACCACATGAACTAGGACATATGACCACATGAGAATGTGTACACACTCACCACACACACACACACATACACACACTGATAATCTCCCAAGACAATTTCCCACAGAGCTGCACATCCTTCCAATGGAGTGAAAAGATAGGGAGAAACGAGGGAAGCGAAAGAAGGATGTAAGATCTTTCCTAGTCCTGATCCTGATCTTCCCCTCCCCCACTTCTCCCTTCTCTTGAATTCATAGAGAACATCATTTAGAGTTTATTTAGTCATTTAGATGTAGGTTTTAGAAGTGGGAGGTTGAATAGAAACCACAGAGTGGATTCAGTCCCATCATGATAACATGGTATCTGTCCTGATACACTGAGCAACAGGGCAGTGGCAGTTCTAAAGAATGATCACATCCTTGCATTGCATATTTGGATTTCGCCATATTTAGGTTAAAAAAGACACTTTGAATAAATCTTAGTCTTGCCCTGTATTACACCACTGTATTTAATCAACTGGGAATGGAGAGTATGTCCCCTTTTCTGAGTAAAGGTCAAAGGTTAGACTGTGTTCTTTTCAAACTTGCCTAGAAATTAATGACTTTGAAAAACTGAAATTGGCAACTTTTCTTCATGGAATTAGTTGAGGAAAAGAATTAGTTGATATACTGCTTTTAGTCTTCTGGTGAGATTGTTTTCGCCAGCTACTGTTTCCAAGGTCAAGACTGAACTTTCAGTCTCAACTGATTTTACAAACTTCTTGTTTTAGAGACGGAGGCACTGTGCAATGAGGGGGAGTGAATTGGGACAGTGAAGGGTTGAGGGATTTACTGAGGTGTGGGAAGAACGATGAAGATGGAGGGAGGAGAGAGACTGACAGTGCAAGTAAAAACAGCGAGATTCAGAGAGAGAGAGAGAGAGAGAGAGAGAGAGAGAGAGAGAGAGAGAGAGAGAGAGAGAGAGAGCGAGCAGCTATGCCCTACATGCATGGACACTCAGGTCACTTCCAGATAATTATAATACCTATGGCGTTTTGTCTCTCTCTCTCTCAGCCCCCATACATTTATTAATTTACTGTATTAACCCTCACATGTCCAGATACAGGTTTGTTCTGTGGACATTTGGACCTCATAAGATAATAAAAACATACTCTCTCTTTACCTCTCTCACAAACACACTGACATACACACACACTACACTACAACTACTGTACATGTATGTGAAGTTTAATTGGTATTTCAGTGCTCTGTAGCGTTCATTGATTGAGTTAATTATGCCCTTAATGAGAACACTATTTCTTCCTATATCTAATTAAAGGGTAGTTACACCACTTAATTGTCAGTGTCCTGAAAATGACCGGACAAGTTGAAAACTGCTGTCCTGTGGGATCTGAGTGTTTAAGAGAGTGTCCTTACACTTTCTCTGTGTACAGGGATCTCTGGGTTGCACATGCTGGTATGTGCATGCATGCAGTAGTAGTAGGCATCACAGGTTTTATGACCTTGGGAACATATGCATATTATATGACACTGATTGTATTTGGCTGTAGAAAGAGCAGAAACCATGTTAAACATATGGTAAAATGAACCATGCAAGCTCATCATCATAACATAAAACCTATCCAAAGAAATCATGAATGGTTAGAACAACATCAACGTCATCATCCATCCACCAGTTTTTATATGACAGTCTTTGCCGTCATCAACTGACTCATGTGTGAGCGTTTTACAGTTTGGTGTCACGATAAATAAAATAATTCATCAACTTCTCACTCTAAATCTTTGTCCTGAGGGGAGAAGCTCAGACACACAATACAATATTTTTTATTACTTACACATCCTGAAGATAGGGAGAAACAAGGAAGCAAAAGAAGGACGTAAGACCTTTCCTAGACCTGGTCCTCACCCCCCTCCCTCCCCCACTTCTACCTTCTCTTTAATTCATAAAGAACATTAGAGTTTATTTAGTCATTTAAATGTAGGTTTTAGAAGTAGAAGGCTGATTGGATTCAGCCCCATGATCTCTGCGCTGATTGTATTTGGCTATTTAACAACTTGTGATTCCAGTTTATTAGGTACACCTAGAAACCAAAACTAATGCATCAAGTATCCAAAAAAAGCAGACCCCGTCCCCCCTCCCTGCAGAAGATATTATAAATACCCACCGCTCACTTTGAATCAGCTCAGCAGGGTGAGTTCAAACATGTGTGTTTTGTTCCCTGGGTGAGGTGAGTAATTTTGCCCGGTTGGAGCACGATTTGCATAATACATGTAGTTCGTGCAAATCTGAGGGATTTCTTATGGAACCTCTTTCATTTAGAGTTTCTTATGGATCATCTGAGTGGAAAAATACTTGCTTGAGAGCATGCTTGTGTGTGTGTGTGTGTGTGCGCATATACAGTCCATGGTTTCTTAATTCAAGGTAGGGTTTTTTTTGTTTTTTGTTTTTTTCGAAAACACACCCATGCATACACACACCTTGGTCAAATGTTAATGATTTATTAATTCGTTGCTTTAAATCTTGAGATGCTGAAACCTTAGCAGATGGACAGAATACTGACAGAGACAGAGAGAGAATAAGAAGAAGAGAACAATGGTAATAACAGAGAGATAGAGAGAGAGAGAGAGAGAGAGAGAGGGAATTAAAAAAATCAGTTAAAAATAATAACCATGTCATGGCCTGATTGGTTTGGTTTTCCCATATTTAACTCAGTGGACTGGGAAATGAGAGAAAGACAGAGAGAAATGGTGGCAGATTGACGGAGAGGGAGAGAGGGGGGTAAAAAGAGTAAAGAAAAATGAAACAAGGCAGTGACTGAATGAATGAAGGACAAGATGAGAGAAAAAGCAGAGGGGGATGGGAAAAGACAGAAACAAGAAAAGGAAAGTGAAGAGAATGTGAACTGAGAATAGAAGAGGGAGGGAGAGGGAAAGAAAGGATTAGCATCAGCCAGGTTAATTCCACTTGTTTTATCCCTTGTCAGTCTGTCAGTTGAAATGGCCAGATCATTCACAGCGGTCATCATTCATGTCAAAACCTAAATCAGGATTCAATTACTTAACTTCCCTATTTTTAGAACAAAGTCAGATATATTGGAGCTTTCGGAAAAATTTTACTTTGTTATTATGACTTGGATGTCGATGTGAACTCTGTTTACATGTATTAACCTGATCTGTGTTTACAAATAGCACAACACTTTCAGGACATGTGAATGTCATGAATACAGACTTAAGGCTTTACGTGTGCCATTTAGCACCCTTTGCTTCTACGTGTCATTAAACTCTGTTGTGGTTAGGGTAAGGGGTTAGTGAGAAGAAATGACCAAAAAATGACCTGTGGAAATTGCTGTGTTATTCGTATGGCATTTTGAGAGACAAATATGATGCGAACAAGCCATTTGTGTTGTGTAAAAATGTAGTAATTAAAGGGGGAGTCAGCTACATGCATCCTGTAGGTGTGGCTGCAAACTTGCTGTAGTTTGAAGGAGGTCAGTTACTTATTTTTCTTTTTTAGCATCCAGTTCAACAACAAGGACAGGTCAGGCTCTCTCGACAGATTTTATGTAATGGTGGCTCATGAAATCATTGATTTGCTTCTAGTTTAACATCACAATCAGCTGTGCCCTTTAAAGAAAAGGCAAAGTCCTCACACAGTGCCAGTGACAGTTATTTGTTTAAACATCTAACTAAAGAAGTAGAAAATCCTGCCTAGCTCGTGGTAAACATCTATGGAGCTGAGGAGTGAAGACTATAGAGAAGAAAACCCCATTGAAGCTCGAGTCAGCACCAGAAACAAATGAAAGCGCTGGTTTGCCTCATTACGCCAGCCTTTAGCCCGGCCTCAGACAAGAAGTAATGAGCAGCAGGACAGCCAGTCATTAACCTAAATAGCTGCAATGGCAAAGGAAAGTCATGTTGCTCTCAGATGGCGGCGTTTAAACCTCTGTGAGAAAACGCGGAGCTTCCCTCTGGGAAAAATGATACACAATTATACTTCAGACTTCTCTGAATTAAACATCACATGGGCTGGATTCGCAAATAAAATTACTCTTTTTAATAGATTGTTATTACTCATACGTCAGTAAAGACACTAGCTTTTAATGTTTTATCATGATAAACTTTTACAGATCATAATGTAACCCTATCTATTATTCACATTGAAATGATCTTTTAAGCACTGAGGCCAAAACTAATTCAAAAGGCTCAAGGTCCATAAAGAAAATACTCAGAGTGGAAAAACTGTAACATGAACTTTGATTTCATGCTTGTGGTGCATGCATATGAGTGCGTATGTGTGTGTGTGTGTGTGTCTCTGAAGTCTGATTTCATGCCTGCAGCAGGCTCTGAAGCTTACAATGATCTGCAGAGAGAGCGAGAGAGAGCAGGAAGAAAGAAGACTTAATATGAATTCAGGATTATAAAACTCATAACACCCGGAGGAGAGTTTCGGTCCTGATTGAATGTTTATTGACATAAAACCTGTGTCACTGCTGACAGCAGTGGGAGGTTGAGTCATTTTACTGAGTGAAAACTTCATAATAAAAAAACAGCTCTTCTGGCAGTTTTTTATTGTTAATAGAAAAATACAGCATGAAAATATTTCTCTCAAGCAGAGTTTAATGAGGTTGAGGTTCAGAGGTCCTGACTTGTCCTGATTCAGGTCTTGTTGTCCAGTTACAGTCTGTTGTGGTTATGGGTTTAGTCTGATTTTATTGCCACAAGTCTTGAATCCTTATCAACACCACTGAAACCAGTAGACCCAAACAAATTTGGGTTTAATTAGCCAGAATTTAGTTCCAGTTATTTCAGGTCATCACTGGCTCAGGTGCCGTTGCTGTCAGGTCTGCTATGATTTAAGTATGTGATCTGTTTTATTAGAGAAGAAGATTCATCTGGTAAAATCCTCATGTCAATACAGAGAGAACTGTTTTCAGCTTCAAATTAATACACATTTCTTGTGATAGTGAGTATTGAAGCTCTGTGATGCAGAGGAATAAGTTATATCAAACTTTGAATACACATCGTGGGTTACCATCCAAATGGAGCACAGATTTTAACAGAATTTCAAGAGAATCCTTCACACATTAATGCATGTTTTCATCCTGCACACAAGAATATTGGTTGGTTTGTTGAGATAAATTCCCATGCCACAAATTTTCCAGTTTTTTATTCACATTCAAATTCAAGTAAAAAATAATTAAGAACTTCATGCTGGAAACCCACTTACACACACACGCACACAAAAATTGAAATAAAAACAAACAAACAAAAAATCATTCATTGTTAGTTCAGGTGTTTTCATGGGATTTGTTGAAGAAAAAGACAGGTGGTCTGATCCCTTTCAGACTACAAGAAACTTCCTACATACATAGATTCTTTACTATTAAACTATTTTTTGCCGTGTTAAAATAAGAAGATAAACATGGCGGCGCACAGTTTGTGGCACATAAAGCACACATACAGTATCATTTGCTCATGTTATTTTTATAGCTTCAGTTGAAAGTTTAGCTGTCAGTCACTTCTCTGTTTGCTTTCTCCCTCCTCAAGGTGTCTGTTATAAATTCAGTAGAGTTTACACTGATTCATTTCAGCATCTCTCTCAGCAGAAATGTGCTGACTCCTCTCCTCCTGTGATGGACGGAGATATTACACATATCTGACTCTAAGGGCAAATCCTGCAGCAATAACAGTTTACCAGCTCACAGCGTATGACTTCTCTGTTCTGGCAGAGTGAATGTGTTATGAACCGGACTGTGAGCTTGGCTGATACAAAAACACTCCAGTATTCACTTTATATTGCATTATAAACACTGTTTAACTTTATTCTCTTTCTCTATAACTTTCTTTCATCCTATTCATCTGTTCATCCACTCCTTCCTGCCTTGCCATGACCTTTTCTTTCCTTCGTTTTCTCTTACTCCACTCCTCCTTGTTTTGTCCTTACATTCCTCTCTTCATTCCTCCTTGTTTCTCCCCATCATTACTAAATCTCTGGTCAAACATCCATAATAAGATTACTGGGTTTTCCGCACGCTAAATTACTGTAATTGTGTGATATGCAATCAGTTGTTCCCCTGCCTGCCCTCCGTTTCTCTCTGATGACTGCTGCGTCATCTGTCCATTTCTAAACCAAATTAAAGCCAAATTACATGTTAGTTGATGCTATGAACATGTAGATTTGCATATAAAATAAATATAAGAATTAGAATCAGAAAAAAAGAGTATTATGACAGAAACCTCTCTATTGGTATCTTTTCTCACTGTGTTACATAAACGTGTATTATCCAGTAAAGATCTGAATCAAATCCACACATAGACTCTGAACCCAAACAAATGGGTTGTTTACTTTTTTCTGTTGGTGCTGTTACAAAAAGCCTCTTCTTCACAAGCTAAAAGTCATTTTCTGCATATCCACAGGTGAGTGTTAGACAACTGCAGCGCTAACAATTTGTGATAAAATGTTTATTTAATAGATACGTCAGCAGCAGTATAATCATATAAATGTTCAGCTATATCGCCAAGCTTTCATATGTTATTTCATAATTTCTGTCTTATTCACTTAAGTCAATTTCAAGTCCTGTTTTGTTAGTTACTGGAAGGACTTTCCTTCAAATGAGTCATTTTTTAAAGTTTAACAATAGATGCAGCAGTGACATGTGCGCAAATATCTTTTTTGTTTTTTGACTCCCCTTGTGTTTTTCCTTTTTTACCTCCACAAAGTTAATTCCCTGCCTTTTATCCAGCCGTGATAAAACTGGAAACTGTGCCTTTTGTTTTGAGTTTCAGAAGTGACAGCGCCTTCAGTCACCATGAGGAGCTCGCTGGTGTTTTGCCTGGCTGTCAGCTTTGCCATGTTTGGATTTGGTAAGAAAAAAATAATAATACAGAGGCTGGAGAAAAAACTCTTTCATTAATGTTCACTTTTTTTCTTTTTCGCTGAAAAGCGCAGCCAAGTGGGGCTAAATCAGAGAGATTACATGTTTCGCAAAGAGAACACGTATCAGCCTGAAGGAATATTTTGGTAGAGCAGTGTGTAGTTTGCATGTGCTGCTGTTGTGTCATGTGCTTACAGTTCACACCACGCAGAGTCACTGATAAATATTCATTCATAATATTTTCAGGACAGGTAGTTTGCTCTGTACACAGTTGTATTGTAGCTTTTTGTTTTGGTTCAACACAGGGAAGTAAAATGTACAGACATGTCCACTATACCTTGTTTAGCATTCACTGGGTTTCTATTAAAGTTTTGTTTCCCAACATTAAACCCCACAGTTCATCAAATAAAAACTATAGAAGAAGCTACAGCCAGAAGCTGGTTAGCCTAGCTTAACTTAGCTTAGCTTAGTTTAGCTTAGTTTAACTTAGTTTAGTTTATCACTAAGACTGGAAACAAAAGGAAAAGGCTAGCCTGGGTTTTTCTTAAAGGAACACAAGTCACCTACCAGAACCTCTAAAACTGACCAACTAACTAACTTATGGGGGGTTGGGAAGTTACTGCACCTGGCCAAGAAATAGTACTGCACATAACCTCCCCATAAACTCCACCACTTTTCATTTTTACTCTTTGATTTTTGAATGGATTAAACAAAAAGATGTATAACATATTAAGTGGATGGCTGGTAGGTAAATTTTGAACAAAGCCAGTCTAACTGCTTTCACCTGTTTCCACTCTTTATCATAAACTAACGTAGCTTCAAGATTACGTGACTGCAGCTCTAGAATAATTCAACAATTAATGTTTGTCAAAGGTTTGAATATCAGTGCTCTGTGGTTTGTGACTTTGGGAGACGAGTTTATGCTGAAGAAATAACTCTGAACTCTGTCTCTCCAGGCCTCTCTCTGCAGTGTTACTCCTGCCCTGACGGCTCCAGCAGCATCTGTGAAGTCAAACAGGAGTGTGGCCAAGGTGAAGACAGCTGCCTCAAACTCACCAGTGGAGGTAAGCACAGTGAAAGAAACACTGATGTTACTGACTTATTATCAGAAATAATTCTCAGTATGTGTATGTTGGTGAATGCGTTTTGTAATTTTCTTGTGCTCGTCTTAGTGTTGATCTATGTGTTGTCAAAGTGGACCAGATGTTTTCTTCATTTGCTTGTGTTCTGTTTACTAAGTTACAGTGCACTGAGCTCTCACTGTATATGTGGCATAACAAGACAACAGTTAAGTGCTGGTATGAAGGATACACAAGACAGTACAAGACATATAACAAGACAACCTGTAGGTTATTTTAGGAGGAAAATGTCTCTTTTCTGTTATTAGTCTTTCTCTAAGATGTTGCATGTACAGTACAAGCATCGTTATTGGTTATGACAAAGACCATAAAAATAAAAAATGCTGTGTTTCTCACAGGAAAAACCTACACTGAATGTCTGAGGAACGCAGACTGTGACTTCATGACTCTGGCCGTCAGATACGCTCTCGCTGACTTCGACTTCTCCTGCTGTCAGACCAAACTCTGCAATGAAGAGGAAAAAACTTTCTTCCAGAGAGTAAAGGATTGGTTTGGTTAAGAAATAAGAAAAAAAACAAAACAAAACCAAAAAAACCAAACAAAACAGTTGTAAGTCCTGATAAGTCTGTTGATTCTCATTTGTTGTTCCACTGCTTAATATAGTTCAACATTCAACAATAACAGCACCTCAGTCATAGTCACTGTTTGTTGGATTTGATTTGTCGCTGAGATTCACTGTCTTTCTCGAGGAAACCGTTGCACTTTAAAGTTCTGACACGGGGATCAACAAAGCAAAACGTTTTTGACTGAACTGATGCCACGGACCCATAGAGAAGGAAACTGGAGAGATCACTGGTCCAGTCATGCTGATGCAGTTTGCTGCAGACCATATGTCTTCCTACATTTATCCGCACTGCAGAGGTCTTCAGAAAGTCCTGAAAATATAAAGTTCGTCCTCTTAATGGCTTATAACTGATCAACAGACCATAATAAAATGATTTAAAACCACCAGTTAAGTCATGAGTTGTTCATTTTTAGATGTACATCAGATTTTAGTTCAGTATTTCAAGGCTGCTTTGAGCTAAAGCAATTACGTGACATTCACCAGCTCAGGTGATTCCCTTTTTCATTCATCTGAAGCATCAATAATGCTAGGTTGGCAACAACAGAAAAAATATATCCCCTTCATCCTTCTCAGCCAGCACACAGTGTGTAAAGACTGACTTCTCATTTAGAGATATGGGTCAACACCATGATGCTCTTTGTGGGTCAACAGGCTGAAGCACAAACCATGTCCGCTCAGTGCCGTGTGTGATGGCTGGATTTAAACCTGTGATTTCAGTGAGGGCCTTAAACAACAACGACAACCTGAAAACAGTCTGAGGAGCAACATCAAAGTCCACGGACTGTGTGACTGTTTGCTGCTGTCCTTGAATAATAATTAAAATCACAGTGAGTTTCTAAACAAGTGGCAGTATTCCCCTACAGCCGATTATAGAATAACACGGAGAGGACAAAAATGAATGTGTGTGTGTGTGTGAGTGTGAGTGTGTTGGGGCCTGTTTCTGCAGCAGTGAGTAAGTATAATGTCTTAATTTATTGACTTTAATTAAAGGAAGGACAACATCTGTTACCTGAAACAATGCGTGTGTTTGTCTGAGTTATTCTATCCTCATGAGGTCCTGACAAGTCACAAAATGAGACTGGGTGAGGAGGTTTATTCTGGAAATAATACATCATTTTAACTAAAGGTTTTTCATATACATTAACGAGCATGAACGCATGATGGTTGATGATGCAAAACGTGGGTGAGCTCAGTGTTTGTGCGCGTCTGTGTGTGTGCGTGCTACAACCTTGTCCAGGTGGCTAGATAATTAAAAACATTTCTCACACTTGATTTTACATGGAAATCTTAATGCTAACATCTGGCCAAGCTAGGGAGGAAAAGACCAGGTGTGTGAGTGTGTGTGTGTGTGTGTGTGTGTGTGCGCGCGCGCGGCTGGTGAAAGAGACTGAAAAGCCTGTACTGAGTCGAAATCAGTTATGTAATCAGAGCATATTAAAATAAAAATATTACAATAATTCTACTATTAAATTAACATCTAACCAAAGCGTCTTTCTCTGGGGTCAGGTGTGGTTTGGGTGGGGTTGGGGACCACCTGATACACACGTGAGGGGCGGGGGGGGGGCGTGGTGTCTTGGGACTCATCGACCCAGGTTGGTCACCTGCAGGTGAGGGAGAAAGTGTGGTTGGAAAGACGCTACCGGGCAGAGGCGGACGCCAGGACACAAGAGGGGAAAACGGACTAAAAACGGACATTCAGCTCACACCACCACTTTTCAATCATTCACCTTCAAACTAAACTGAACATCCTGGATCGGAGAGCGGGGCTGGCCGCTGGAACCAGGACGGACGTCGGAAGGTACCGTTGGGGGTCGATTCCGCCGTCCCCGGGGAACGCGAACCGTCGTACTGGGTGAGTCCAAACACACAACAACCTCCAGTTAGGAAAGTAATAAACTCACCCAGGTGAGAACAGGCCAACACGTTTATGCTTCTGCAACAGGTAGGGCCTGTGTTTGGTGTTGGTCTAGCCTTGTTAGGTCGTCGAGCCTAGGTTAGCTTAACACCGTAACACTAGTCTTGAACAAAGCACTGACAGGACTCTGATGAACCCTGACAGAAGTTTGACACAACATAATTGGTATTATGCAGTATAGCAAATGATTATAACATTACTTTTATATAAACATATATGGTTTCACACATAGTTTTGGTTGTGTTTTCTGTTTTATTTTGCTGCAGGTGTGTTGGTTCTTCTTGGTATTTCTTTGCTGTGTTTCTTTCTAAATGCTGCACATTGTCTGTGTATACTTGCATTTCAACGAATGTGCTGAGTATTTCAAATCCTGCGCTCTAAATTCATGCTCCCTTCTTCTTTACTGCTTTTGTTGGTGCACTGTTGGGCGGCTGCTGCCACCAGATGTTGGTCAGCTGAATAGAGAGAAGTTGGGTACAGGAAAATGTGTTGCATTGCCTTCGTGCTTGTGTGCCTGAAAATGGGGACCCATTCGCAAAGAGATTGGTCAGTGGCGCTACTGGAAAAAGATCCTAAAACCACAATCCTGTCACTAAGGAACACAATAGAATAGAAATGAATAGGAAATGTGTCAAATTTCAGCAAATAAACAGCAGTTTCTTGTTGATTTGGGGGTTAAATGGTTTTATCTGTTTGACACAGGTACAAGTGTCTGTGTTCAAAAATCCTCTGTAAAGATTGAAGAACATATTTCAGATGCAATGAGGGGAAAAAACAGGAAAAAAAAAAACCAACAGGCGTCTCAGCCTGTCTGATCAGCTTGTAAGACTGACAGAGAGGAAAGCTTCCATGCTTCAGAGTCGAGTGCATTTCACAGACGCACCAGCAGCGTGACACCGACGGAAAAAACAGGAGCTGACACGTTGTAAAGCCTTTGTTCAAGCACTGAAATATATACAGAGCTGGATTCGAAGCCTGAAGCAGCACATGTGAGTGTTTTAGCTGAGATCCATAAACAGCAACCATAGTCAGACAGAGAATCAGCTGCTTTTTGAAAGGTAGAGGCCTGTTTTTAATTAACAGCAGATGTCTTTTAGGTGTTGAAACAAGAGGATGCCTCGGCGAATAATTGCAGTTTAACATTTTTGAGAAGTGTTCTTGTTCAGACTGTGTGACGCCTCAGGAGCTTTCTGTTTCTCTCCACACTCCTGCCCTCCTCTTTCTCTCAGTTATTTAGACCAAAAAGTTTTTAAAAAAAAAAATCAACGACTACAAATTTTGACTTTCATGACATTGTTAGTGTGTTGTCTGTTGCCATGTGCACTGGCTTGAGAAAAAGAAATGACAGTCCTCCCACTGCTGACCGTTTTTTTGATTAATGCAACTAATTAAACTTGATTTTATGGCAGCATTTCCTCTAAAAAAAACCTGACACATTTTGCTTGTGTGTATTTATTCGTTTTATATACTGTCTAAAACTTTTTGGGGTATTTAGTCTTGTTCAGTATGTAACAATAATTTTTCTGATTCTGTTTTTTTCTAAAATGTTGTCATTCATCTCATCTGTTCACAATTCACAAAAAATAACTCCTGATTTAAAAGGAATAAAAACATTTTGTTTCCTCATGAGTTTCTTGTTTACAAGAATCAAATGACAATACCACTCTCATGTTGGTATGGTAAATATGGCACTGGCACTTGAATAAGGTTGAACTTGTTGAATCTGCCATATTAACGAGTGAGCTTTACATGTGCTAGTGTCTGTATTTCTGATTTAAGCAAGAGCTAAGCAAGCTACTCCCGCTGTAATGTTCACTTATTAGCATGTTACATCATGTTTGTTTAGCTGGCAAAATGTATAAATGACAAAGTGGTTGAACGAGGTATAATGTGTTATCTTGTGAGCTTTACAGGCATTAGTTGCTGTATATTTGAACATTAGCCAGAGCCAGGCTAGCTGTTTTCCTGTGTTTTTAGTGTTTATGCCTGGCTATGCCAATTAACCCCTGGCTTTAGTTCTGTACTTGACACAAAGACTCTTGGCAAACTGTTCCTTTAACTGACATCAGTAAGTTCATTTTGACTTGTGCCGTTACCTGCACATTTTTCCTTCTTAAAAAGTCTTTGATGTAGCATGTATCTTGATTATTAAGGATTAAGGATTAGACTATACAGTGCCTGGTGTCAACAGGCTGTTAAATGGTTGCACCATTGCCACAGGTTCACTACCTGTACGGGTCTATAATGAGCTTTACTTTTTTAAAAATAGTCTTGTATGACTGGTATACAACTGTGTCATTCTGGTAATCAAAGCAGCAACTGGTTTTATTTTCTGTCCCTGTTGCTGTTGCACTGTTGCACAGCAGACTATCGCCATGGAAACCAGACCTGTGGAAGGCTTTGTATAATTTTTGTGATTTTTTTTTTTTTTTTCAATATATAATCTCCTCTAATCCTGGACCAATTAGTTTCAGACCAGGACAGAGAGGAGGAACATCTCTTTCTCTCTCTCCCTCTCCTTCCCTTGATGATTTTTTCTGTGTCTTCATTTCTCCTTTCTCCAAATCTGCCTTTCTCTCTCTCTCTCTCTCTCTCTCTCTCTCTCTGTCCATCTTAATCTGTCTTCATTTCTTTCTGCATATTTTTTTTCTCCGGCTCGTTTTTGCTGCACACAGACACACACATGAACACTCATACACCAGATCATCCCACATTAATTTAGCTTCCTATTAATCCAATTAGTTCTAAGAAATTGTTGATTTGGCTTCATCTCTCCTCTTGACGCTGTTTTTTCATGTCCTCTTTTTTTGTCTTTTCTTGGTCTTTCTACAGAAAAGTCCAATAATACTTCTACTACTTCTACTTTTATTACTACCAACAATTAGAAATCTGTGTGCATAGTTTTCACCAGCAGTTGAATTGCGTGGATTTTTGAAAACTATTTTTTTTCTTTCCATCCATCCCGCTCACTCCCTCCCTCTTTTTCGCTCTCTTGGGGGCCCTCAGGCATGTGTGTGTCAGAGATCCCATGGGGTGCGTGTCTCCTGGGTATCTGGAACATGCACATACTGGGAGGACACACACACACACACACACACACATATACTCATTGTCCCAGTCGGGGGTACAGACTCAGATCTGGGGGAAGAGAGAAGCACAGCAGGAGTACAAGGGGAAAAGATTATACCTCTGAGGCTGACACACACACACACACACACACATGAACTATACACTGAACTCACACACAAATGCACACAAACACGACAAACCAAAGCCTGAACTTTGAACAGTGAGGTGAAATTCATGCAAGCAGAAAAAAACATGAGGCTGACGTACTGTGTATATATAAAACTTTTTCATGTGACTTAGTTAAATTGAGTTGAATCAGTCGATCAGTTGAATTTTCCTGTGTATTCGATTCAACCATTAAGTGAAAAATGTCATGATGCATTTAGCAACTTGAAACTGACAAACCACCTTCTGCTATTTATCAAAGGTTAGTAGAGTAACCAAATAGGAGGTTATATTTGACAGCTGCAGTAGCTTGTTTGCATAGACAAATAGGTGACTGGCAGTCAGTGCACTTTCAACTCTGACTTTTCATCAGTGAACTGATTTTCTTGTCAAAGGTGCCTGCAAAAAAAACTTAGGAAAACATGTGAACTCCAAGGCCAAAGAAGTGTGATTAAAAAAAATATATCACAGATCTTAATATTCTATTACCTGGCCTGCTGGAGGTGGCTTGAGGTTAGAGGAATCTGGATCAATTTGTTTTGGAATTCTTGGTCAATTCACAGACTGTGATGCAGGGTTTTTTCCTTAGCAAGGCAAGATTTTTCTGAAAAGAAGTTGCAGTGTTTATAGAAATTGGCCACAATTGAACTATATTCTATTGTTAAATTATCCCAGATGATTGTCTGAGTACCTATGGTATACATTTATACAGCATTTGTAAAATATAAGGACTTACGTGTATATAAAAAGTTGGTAATGCCTAAAATTGGCAAATAAATAGCTGATCATAACAATCTAAGTTTCTGTGTTGAAGAATACTGAGCAAAACATGACTTTACAGCAGGAAAAATACTTGAATGAATCAGCAGCTCAGCCACATTCCTCCTCTATTAGCCTCACACTGAGCTTTATTTTTCAATAACTGCAAGAGTCTTGGTGGGTGTCTCTTACATATACATCTGCAGGCTGTTTAAATAGTTCCCCTCCATTTCTAGCCAGTGAGCATCATCTGGCTGGCAATTTAGATTTTCCCCTGGATTTTATTTATCATTTAAGTGTCATTGCATGTAATGTTTAGTTTTAATTGTTCAGGGTAACAAGAAGGTTCATTAAGCTCATGCAAACTTCAGCTCACCAGCATACACACACTATTAAAGTCACACTCTCCCTCCCTCTCTCACACACAGACAGATTTCCTCTTTGTCTTGGTGATATGTAATGACCACTCAAGCATGGAGAGCCAAAAGAGCAGGGGTCAAAGGTGAAGTAGGGGTAGGGGCTTGCAAGTTCAGCAGCGTGTGTGTGTGTGTGTGTGTGAGAGAGTAACATACTTGCCTTTCCCTCCATGAGCACAACTCTTCTAAACACACCAAACACGCTTTAGATCGACAAAGAACATCACTGTGCTTGTTGTAATTGCAAGAGTGGCGTCAACTGAACGAATCATATTTGTTGGTGAAGCTGCAGCCACATACTGTCAGTACAAGATCACACCCATTGTCTTTCACCTTAAATAAATAGACACAACGAAGAAATGGAATATGATGGTGTTCAAAATACAGCATTATTAACCTAAGGCCTTTAACAACAATTTGCCAAGATAAACTGAACTTCATACACTTGTTACCTTGTAGTCTAGGTGTTAATCACAACATAAGGGTCTTAATGCCATATTATATGTGGGGATAATTCATGATATGATACTGTCACTGCTGATAAATAGCAGTGACAGTAGCAACTCTGATAAATAGAGCAATAGGTACATGTGTGCCATCATGGCAGAACGCACAACAGCTTTAGAGCCGCTTGTGGCACTTTAAGACGATTAAGTTTTGTGGCAAACAGAAAATTAAAAAAATTACCAATGTATTGAGGGGAATTGGAGAAAACTTTATTTTGTGCTGATTTAAGTGAAGAGAATATTTCACACAAGGAATATTTTTTACATTTATATGAACTTGAAAGGAGAAATAGCTAGTCTTCCAAAGTGCTCTAATCCAATTTTTAGAGTTTCTTTCTTTTACATGAAAAGTGTTTTCTTTGCTGGATCTTAATACAAAATGTCTGTTTCATTACACCACTTAGATATTGCTTCTTGTATTTAATTTTATTCAGAAACATTAATTGAATTTAGACATAGAACTGCTGGTATTTCCCCATGGTGATCAGAGCAAACAAGTCTTTTTGACAAAATACTGCAGTTCATATGCTCATTGTCATGCAAATAGGACACAGGTTTAATAGGTTTAGCTTCTATTCATCTACCTATTTTTACCCTTTTCTGCACTTTTCTCTGCAGGCTTTGTTTACATACATACATTTATTGGATTAAAGATATTTCTCAGTTTTAAACTTTGATAAGATGGTAAATCAAGGCAGATATTTCTCCAAAGACGTGTTAACATACAAAAAAATTTTGATTCTGTATTGCAGTGTGAAGTATAATTGTTCCTTGGTTGTATGTGACAACAAAGAAAAAGACGGAGACGTGACGTCCTAGTGTGGCACACATGCACTCCCACCCTTCTCTGGTCCCCATATGGATGTCTCCTCAGAGAAAAAGCTATCAGGGAGGCGTGTACGTGTGTTTTTTATGACATGAGTGTGTGTGTGTGTGTGTGTGTGTGTGTGTGTGTGTGTGTGTGAGTGTGAGGAAGAGAGGCCAGTGCACCAGTCTGGAAATAGGGGACACATTAATCTTATTTGTCATAACCTGTCCCTTGAGACGCTCGGACCCCCCTGTCCCCATACCCACCCACACAGACACACATTCAAAAAGACACACACATATACATTCCTACCTTACCAACAGTGGACTACATAGATCAAGAGTGGACCAGTATTTCAAGTCAAGCAAACAAGCAGAAATACAACACAACACATGTTCATGGTTTTCTGTCCCATAATCAAGTATTTAGTTAACAACTGTTTCACCTTTTTTAAGGTGGTAAGCCTGCACTTGATGCAGCCTGCAGTATGAACTTACACACTCAAACACCCGCAGGTCCCTCTAAAATTAAAATATCTCTATCAGGGCCTTTATACACAATTATAGCATAATTTAAGGCATGACGAACAGTGGACTTCTGAAATGTCCCCTTTAGCATCACCGGTTTACTGTTGGTGAATGAGTACCACTGGGGAGGACCACTGTTGGATAGGTATGCAAACACACACACACACACTGACCCCCTCCTGTGTGCTATTGGTATCTGCAATGGACAGAGAGAGTGAGGCTAATTACATGTGAGAGTTAAGACGGTGGAAACAAGACAAAGACCATGCTGGTGTGTGTGTGTGTGTGTGCGCGTGCGTACGTGTGTGTGCATGGCCTTTGTTAGGTTTATAATATAATTCACTTTGTGTCCTTTGCTGTTACAATATCTCAGTAACACAAATTACTCTTACCCCTCATTAGTCCATGTTGGTGTCAAACTTTGTGCGTCCATCTCATTATGTGTGTGTGTTTGTGTGGGCAGGACAAAAGGACATTATACAGGCCTCTCTCTTTTTTCTCTCCACTTTGTCACAGTTTTGTTGTCTGTGCTGTGAAACCTACGACGACCTCAGAAGAAGGGATGGTCAGAAATTGTTCTGTGCTACTGGGGAGAACTGCATTTAATTAGGAAGATGATAGAACCAGTTTGTGTTTTGATAACGTCCTGATAAAGCTACAATGTGCCTGCCTGAGAAAACTCTAGTTTCTGTATCTCTGTCTGATACGCAGTCTGAGGTTGTTTTGGAACCAACAGACCCAGTAAATTAACCACTGGTTTATTATCAGTGCAGTTAATCTCACAGGTTTTCAATCTGTAAATTTTAAACTGTTTTGAGATACAGAGAGTAAAGAACCATTTACAGAAATGTTTTTAAAGATTTTAAAAGGTACTTTGTTGAACCAAAAATGTCTCTTCAGTGTCATCTCTCTGAAGAAGTCTACGCTATTGCCAACTGCCTGTCCTGGCCAGAGGCTACGCCATTGCCACCTATTGTCAATAGGTTACGCTACTGGACTTAATTGTGTCATTATTGACACTATATACAGTAACAATACATGTCTGTCCTTTCATAAAGTCATTGTATTTATTTACTCCAGTTGTATGGAGCTGTGCAGTAGTTTTGGATTAATTTGTCCAGGTCACTCATATTTCTTCCTTCGCCCTGATACCATATTGTGAATTGTGAATTTTCAAAATGCCATAGCAACATATCTTTTCTAAAAGCAGTGTGTTTGTTACTCTGGATCTGGATGATCCACAGAGCAAGCTGTGAAAATTGGGACTTTTTGGGACCTCCATTTTATTTTGTTTTTTATTATTATTATTTCTAGATCTTAAAAACTTGACAAAGTAGAGAAGGCTGAAGATAGGGGTTGTTTTTGTTGTAATTTGGGTGAATTAACCCTTTAAGCACAGCTGTAGTTGCAGCTCATCCCATCTCTCCTCCCTTTTTATCCCTCACTTCCCATCTTTTTCTCACTCTCTCTCCCGCTCTTTTCCTCCCCCCTCAGGCCAAACTGCAGCTATCAGATTTCTCTCTGCTTGGTTCTTTTCAATTAGACTTGCTCACTTTCCTCAGCCCTCTGTGTGTGTGTGTGTGTCTGTGTGTGTTTGTGTGTCTATCAGTTGCTGTGTATTTCTGCATGTGTGTGACACCTTAGGAAAAGACACCATGGTGAATTCTATTAAGAAGCCGCTCATTTTCCAACACTCAAAACACAGCAAGTGTCCACCCTCTTTTCTTCTCTTCTCTTCTTCTCTTCTCTTATCTTATCTGACTCTCTCTATTAGGGCAGATGAGAGCATTAGTGGTGACAGCTGATTGCATTATAGGTGACATTATCGCTCACACATAGGCAAGCAGGGATATATACCATCTTTCTTTGCCCTTTTAAAAGCTTATGATTACAGAAATAATTTAATAATACAGAAATACTTAATTTGTGGTTTTTGTCCCCCACAAAAAAACAGAAGATGTAGATTTTAAGTATGAGAACTGGTTAGAAATAGAGGTTTTTCTGATTTCTGTGTGTCAAATGTTGCAAATGTGATGGGTTCAGATATTTTATTCCATTGCTGTGGATTAGTTGCAAGTCTAACGTGATAAGTTTTTAATATTTACAGAGGAAACTTGACTTAAATAATTGCCGGTTTTGGAAAAAGTGCTACAAAATCTTCCTCTGACAGAAATGTTGTTACTTGGTTTATGTAAATGAGATGTTTTAATGACCTCTGTACTTTAGAACAGAGAACAAGTTTTTCACCATTAGGGGGAATATGACGAAATGTTTTAATCCGTTTGTATCTTAAGCTCTGCTAGCACATGTATGAACACGAGTGCGCATGTGATGCAATATAAATCTTTGCTGAGTAGAATCATAATGCAAATGTGTGGAGAAGGTAAGCCATAAAACATGGCCACTAGCTTCAGTGGTGCCAGTGTCAGGAAACACACCCAGTACAGCTCCAGATCCAGCACCATGGAGAGCAGTCGTGGAGGTAACGCGAATGTAAACATAACTGTTTATGAGAAAGCTCCACAGTCTATCTGTGTGCTGCTACAACTCGTGCACATATGGGAGACATTCAGCCAGTTAGACTGAGTCCTGCAGCTCGACAATAATCTTTCTTTTGGACGTATAAAATGGCGCAGGTGGAGGAAACTCATACATCTCCAGTCTTTGTTTCCTGGTGCACCATCCATCATTGACATGAGTAAGACGGCTTTCCCCTGTGCACCATGGGACGGGTAAAGAAGTCAAACTTGGAGGTCAGGATCTTCACACACACTTGTCCTTTATGTACAGTTAACTGAAAGTTCCACGACGTCTTTATACAAGATTCTTTGGTGTCTCCATTTGCTTCAGTTTAAATGTGACTTTGGAGAAACATAATATCAGTGCTGATGATGTTAGGACAGGAGAAGGTGTGCATGAGGGAGTGTGTGTGTGTGTGTGTGTGTGTGTGTGTGTGTAGTCTATAAGACAGCCTGGGGGTTAATTAGAGAATAGTAAACAGAACACATGTGGCAGCTTAATATCCCCTCTGCCTTACAGCTCATGTCACACCCCACCTGCTCTGTTGCTCTCTTCCTGTGGTGTGTGTATGTGTGTGTGTGTATTTATCTGTATGGTCGAGGTCACGGGCGTTCCCCCACCACCTATCCCAGAGGCACTAACCCACCCGCAGCCCCTGCGCCCCTGCACCCGCCCACACACACACACACACACACACACACAGTCACACAGTCTTGGTGGTGCTGGTGCAGGTGTGTGTGTGGTTTGGAGGTAATTTAAACCAGATGAGGTGGTGTCTTTCAGCCTGTGGCCCCGTCACTTCATCAATATCGAGGGGATGGAGGGATAGCGGAATGAGGAGATGGATGGATGTTTAGAGGAGAAGAAAGGCAGAAAGCAGTGTCTCACAAAGAAAGTAACAAAAAGATGACAAAAGATATATCTATCTAGAAATAATAATATGATAGAAAGATGTGGAGAGAGAAAAACACCTGAGAGACAACAGAGATCTTGTTTTTACTTCAGGGCAACAACGTATTAGTACAAAAGTGAAAAAAGAAGAAGTCATCAAACTTGCAATGGTTTTTTTTTCAACATCGATTGGCAGTTTCCTGCTGCTTTTACAATCTGTAAACTGAACAAAAGAGGTGCTAAGTAACCAATTATCTCATATACTGTATTTTTCTTTTAGATTTTTTTCTTTTTTTTTAATAATTAATGGAGACTGTCATGGGTGGAAAAGCTGCCACAACAGCTGTGAGCACACATTTTGAGACAATTAAAATGTGTACAGATGGATCATATCCACAATTCCATAATAAGAATGGAAATCATCATATGATATAAAAGTTACAAAGGTTTAAAGGATAGCGATGGTGTTATTTTGCAGTATATGCTTATTATATTCAGTATACGTATACATGTTAATTGTGTATAAATATGTGTATAACCACAGACAGTTATATGTCTGTGTTTCATTGTTGTTATAGCCAGTGAAAAGACCACTGCATAGGGGTAAAATCAAATATATTGAATCAACCATCAACCTTTAATAATACAAAGAATTATCATCATAATTCAATTCGAAAGTCCTATGCAATAATGTGCATATATTCTCATACTCAGTCACTTTTGGCTCCTACCAAGTCTAAAGTCAGTAATGTGTTAGTCCATCTGAAGGCAAAAATCTTTAAAAAATTACTGAATGACGATTGAATTTAGAATTTCACCAGCCTAATCCTTTAATAACTACATTTAGATTAAAAGTTTTCTCATGATTTAGGAAATGAAAACTTCCCCGACCACAGAAACTCCCCTTGTGTAAATTGGGAACCCTTGTTGTCGGAGCTGAAGGCAATCATATTCACTCATCCATCACACACTTACTCTCCCCTGCGTCTGTTCATTGTCAAACTACTGTCTGTTTATGAAGCCTCTTATTTCCTAATTATAACCACAGATTTCATAGGAGGTCTGGTTGCAGCATTTAAGGCGTTTATGCCTGACGACAGGGTGCTTTTTCCCCCGAGCGTCGTAGTCTGAACTTCAGCAGTTCTTCCAGCGTGAACCAGCGACCGAGCAACAAAAGACCAATCTGTTAGACCAATAAATGAGCAGTCAGGTGTGTGTGTGTATGCGTGTGTGTGTGTGGAGCAGTAAATGAACACTCTCTCTATCTCTCATCTATCAAAGGCTTGACACCAGGAGCAGCTGTGAGAGCACACACACACACTCACCCACGCACACACGCACACACATTTACACACAAACACACACACACCCTCTCTACTACTTTAGCAATTTGGGATAATTAGCCTACTATACAATGTCCGCCTGTGGTCCCCAGGGGTCCTGTGTGTGTGTGTGTGTGTGTGTGTGCGCGCACTTGTGCATATGTGTGTGTGTTTCTGTGGGTGTCTGGTAAGGATCAGCTGTGTTAAGCGTCCCGTGACATCTAAACTACTAATTCATTGCAACATTAACGGCATTGATTAACATACGGCTATAGACACACTGACGCGCACACACACTGACACACACATCTGGGGAATCCCTTGTGTTGCCAGCGTGCAACTGGGTTTTTGCCTGTGTGTTGAAACACAAAAGACACAACCTGCACATAAACACGCACACACACGTCAGGATGATTATGTTGTTGATTTTGGTACAAAATAAATTTTCTACATTTGGACACAGAGTATAATGCCATTAAATCCTGAATTAATTTACTTTAAATATTCAAACACATGCTCACATACATGTTGTCTGAGACGCTGTGGACATGTTGTGACGGCACTTAAAAGCTCAGTTTTGAAATTGCACACCGTGCTCATTTTCATCCAGGTTGTGCAGCTAAAGTTCTGCTAAACTGAACTGACCTCCAAAATGCACATCCAGTGGGGGTTGGCCTTGACAGACAGGAGGTGAAATTTAGCAAACTGACAATTTTATAAACAGTAAAAAGTTAGAGTTGTGCACCTCTGAATTCTCCAAGTTACGTAACTAAACATTGTAGTCAAGTTTGGCTGGGGTGTTGGCTGACTTTGCCCGTCTTTCTCTCTCTGCTATCGCTCTACTGTTGCTTTCTAAAAAAAAGTGATAAAAGAACAATATTAGTAAAAACAGCAAGTTTTACTGTGGTAGTAAAATCGACAGCATATTTCTAATGTTGCAGCTAGACTGACATCTGTTGTCGTTTCTGTCAGTATATTACTGATGTGTACTAACCTAATGACACATTCCTGTTTACTAAGATTCATTATAGTGCACATCACTGTCATACACACTGTAATGTGCATGTTTTTTATGAATATATTGAATTGGTATTGCCATACACTCTAACAGTAAAACAGTCATATGGCCTGTTCCTGTTGTCATATTCAGATTTAAAATGATCAGATGAAATATGAGCTTAAACAGGTTAAAGTTGACAAGAAGTGAAATTTAGAAACACTGGGTTCTGGATGAAAACACTTTGTGTCCCACAAAACCATGGTTCCTCTGTTTGTGTGCAGTTGTTGTGGCTGCAGACAAGCAGCCAATTGTGATTGGAGAGCAGAAGGGAGCAGAGAACATCTGTATGTGTTTAAATTTTAGAGCCAATGGCCGGGGAACAGACAGAGGGAAATGTATGTGTGTGCATGTAAGATGGAAGGATAATGATGTGTAACTGTCTGTCTGTGCTGCTATTGAGCCTCGGTATCCTACTGTGACAAGAGCCAGGTGCTGGTAGGAGAGCGAGAGAGAGAGAGAGAGAGGGAGAGAGAGAGAGGGAGAGAAATCAAGCTGCAAATCAATAACATCATGATTGGAGATGATTACACTTCTCATTCCCTCTCTTCCTGTGTATATGTCTAAGTGTGTGCATGTTATTTTTTTTTTGTCATCATGATCTCCTTTCGTCTGCTCCTCTCCTCACAATCTGTCCAATCAGACACACACATACACACACACACACACACACACACATACACAGGCCTGTACCACATGTATGTACCTCTTGCTCTTTGGCTTTCATTGTACAATAAAGGAAAATATAAGACTCGATGTGCGTGATATATCTGGATACATATCTCGATTTTTGGAGCGAGTGGTGTGTGTTAGACTGAATGAAAAACCTTTCTGAATCCTACAAAGCAGGAAACCAAAATGTTGTTTGTTGGACATGTCTATTGATCAGGTTGTGATGCTTCTCTCTCCCTCTCTGTAATTTGCTCTCTGACCCTATTTGCTCTGTCCACAGCCAATAGAGAGGGGAAAAAAAGGAAATGAGAAAGAGAGCCATTGTTCCTTTCATTGACCCAGCCATAAACCAACTATTTTCATTTTCTCTTGCCGTCTTTCTCTTCTTCCTTTCTCCTCTAACTGCCTGTTTTCACTGTAGCCCCCCATCTCTCTGTCACCGCTAATCTTTTATCTCTCCTTCTCTTTTATCTCTCTCTCTCTCTTTCACTTTGACTCTCTCTCTCCCTCTCTCCGAGACAGAAAAAATCAGACAGTGACTGAGGTAAAGATGGAGCGAGGGAGGTAAACAGACAGACAGAAGAAATAAGAGATAGGGAGACAGCTTTCCATGTCTGTGATCTTGGTTTGAAGCTGATCCCTGCTTGGCCCAATTCTTTACCTCCCTGTATCTCTACACCTCTCCATCCCTTTCTCTCTGTTTATTTATTTATTTAAATTTTCTCATACATCCTGCTATAGGCTGAATATTCTTTAACTGCCATGTGCAATTTAAAAACGTAAGTTTGGTGTTTAAATTTAGGTTATGACCTCCATTGTCGACAGGATTTTCTCCTCCTTTATCTCTTGTCTTTGTCATCTCCTTCCTGCTCTCTGCAGGTAGTGATCCCTCTGCTGACATGCGCCTCTGCACCCCACAATTACTGTCACATTTGGCGAAGATAAAAGACAGAAGGGTGCAACGATAAGCAATTAGGATGTGATGTGATTTTATTAACAACGTGCCAGGCATTTGTCTGATAATCATGTTCACCTCCAGCAGGTTTGACACTTTTTGTTTACCTTTTATTAAGCAGCAACAGTTTGACCCTGAGTTGCCCCCCTGCAAAACTTTTGGCTGCTGTGTGCCTCCACTTAATGCCTGTTTAAAAAAAAAAAAATAAATACAGTGTTGCAAATGAGCAAACTGTGCAGCAGCACGAAAAACATAAACAACAACAACCAGTTGCCTCAATTATGATACCCACTCTCACATTGTGTGCAAGCGAGGCAAACAGAGTTGTTTTGGGGCAGGGGTTGAAAAAAAATTGGTAATTTCCCTTTATTTCACTGACATTTTGGAGGTTAACAACGCCTCTAAAGTGGCGCGCTGCTGGCTAAAGGCTGCATTTGAACATTAATTATGCAGGTGGGAGTCTGCATGGTGACACAAGAAGATTGAAATGGATGAAAAGAGGATGTCAAGCTTTCCTGCCGCTGTAATTCAAGAGCCTCCCCACGGGAGCGGGAGAAACTTGTGAAAACACTCCTCCACAACTCACTACACATGAAATCATTGACAATTCAGCCACAGAAATACATAAGACTTTACATATACTGCAGTTCATGACCAGGTCAGGTCATTTTTAGAGGGAAATTTGAAGAAAAAGACTAAAAAGCCCGTCACCTACTGTTAATTGGGTGAAACATGCTAAGATATGTCAAGGTTAGGTGTAAGAACAAGAGGGTGCTATGTTCAAGGGCACCTCAGCAGTAGTTTGGGGGTCTTTAAAGGGCACTGACCTTTCCTATGTATATGTTAATCTGTAAACTCAGTTTGTGACGCGATACCCTATAAGAAAACATGCTGGTCTCTTTGCACATCGATCTTGCTTTCTCTCTGGTTTTCTTTTTTTGGACATCGGTGTGTCATTAGCAGCTGGACTTGAACCTGGGGCGCTGCAGGTCATGGTCAGTGGTGCTATTAGGCTGCTGCGTTTTTCAGCTTTCTTATTGTTTGTTTGGCAGTTTCTCACAACACTCTGCAGGGTTTCATAAACTGCTGATCAGGAAAGAGACAAAAGAGGCAGGAAGAAAAGCCGTGTCTTCCATCCTCAAAGCTTTACTGTAGATTTCATTTTTGTGGGCTGAACTTCTAATATGTTGGAGACAGATTCCTCATCCACTGATATGTCAGGTGTGTGTGTGTGTGTGTGTGTGTGTGTGTATGTGCTTAAGTGAAATAACAGCACAAACACCTTCCTGCCCTCATCACGCCTTCCTCCTCTGCCTCTGTGTTTGACCTTGTTGCTGCAGAGCCTGAGGGGGAAGGGGAAGGGGAGAGAAAGAGAGTGATTGGGTCGGCGGTCGTACCTCCTTCTGTTAACGAGCTGTCATCTGCAGGCTGAAGTTCCCACACATCCAAACAGACCTCGAGTTCATGCGCTGCTGACCTCCTATTCACACTGACCCCCTAATAATGTGCTTATTCATAAATATTTGTATGAACTCTCATCAAGATTTGACGATTACATTTCTCCATCAAATTATTCAGAACGGCTTTTCCTAATGTCAGCTCACTGTCCTACACACACACACACACACACACACACACACAGATGTCCTCAGAGTAAAAATTTTGGCCTTTTGACCTTCATGGTCAAAGGTCTCGACCAATCAAGAGTCTAAATGTGAACAGAAGGGGCGATGGACTCCCTCGACTGTTCATTACAGCTTCTCTCTCTCTCTCTTGTTCTGTGTGTGTGTGTATGTCAGCAGGTTAAGAGCCTTTCCATTGGCACCATAGAGACAGAATGAATAGGCTCTAATGATTGATTTTATCCTTTCACCCCCCTCTCTGCGTGTCTTTCTCTCAACGTCAAAGCTGAAATCAGAGTCACAGTCACGAGTTGCAGGACATGATTCAAACACGCACAGTCGACTCAGTCTGACCTCTTATGCCTCAGGTTGCAAAAAGATATGATGCTTTTTTTGTTGCTTGTTGTATAAGCATTGAATTTAAATGACAGAACTGCTTATAGATCAACATTTTTTTTGTGATTTTCTTTTTAAAACTTCAGTTTTGAGTATTCTTTTCTATATTTTTATCAGATGTATGCATGTGACAGTGCAGGGTTGAGTAAAAAGTCGAGATCTTCTGCTTGATGAAGCGTATTTTCATTAGACTTTGCAGCAAAACTGTTGAAATCGTGGTTTCTGTCAGATGGATTCGTACAGCAGCGTCTGTCTCGGCTCCTTCCCACTCAGTGACTGCACATCAAGAGGCCAGTGTATCATCAGCTGTTTGTTACTCTAGTTACTGTTCTACTGAGTTGTCATTCTTGCCTGGTAATGATCTTCAAGCTTTTATTTTCCAGGCTGGGGTCTATTAGTTCTCTATTTAAAACCCCAAGGGAGGGGGGGGACCTCTGTGTGTGCAGCTATCAGCAGGGAGCACATCGGAGTCTCTGCAGGTCTGACGGTTGCTGATAAGAGCTGCATGATTAACACACGCACATACACACACACAGGGCAGAGAGAGGGGCTGGTGGTGGTAGTCTATTGTTGGGGGAACAACAGACGTCTGGGTGCGTGCTGATAATCAACCATCAAACCAGATTTTACAAAGCATTTTCTAGAAAAGCGTGACAACATGGGAAAGCGTGCTGTACTTGAGCTCAACACAACTTACAGCTGAATAAAAACATCAAATCAAGCAGTTAAAAACATGCAGTAAAATTTTTACAAAACGAAATAAATTGTAAGCTAATGAAAGTTTCAAGAGCAATTCAGTCCACAGATATCCTCATAATTTGTTGTTGCTAAACACTTTCAACCATCATTACATTTTTGTCAGTTCAGTTGTGATAGATTGGTAAAGCACGCACATTTGGTGGCTTGTTTGGTGTTTCTCACATATAAAAATCCAATTGTCTGTAGATCTTTTTATCCCTGGTGTTACTCTGCATGTGCTCGTTTTCGCTTTTGCTTTCTTGAAGAGAATAACCTCAGTGGAAATTTGTTTTTCTTTGGTCTTTCACTTGTTCCACCATCTGCCACTGAGAGAAACTCTGAAGGCTTTTGCTTTGTTTTCAGACAGAGAACAGTGGCCTCTTTCTGTTTGGTCCCATACAACAATCCAGCAGATTTCACACCAAATTTGTACCCAATTAATAAAGTAAACATTGTAGAAACAGTCAAAGCCTGTCAGTGTCCTGAGCTGAAATTATGAAATTTTTTTAAGATACATGAGAATGCCTCTGTGAACCTACGTAAAGAAGGTTGTTATGGGTGACTGTGGGTTGTAGAGGCTTGCTGAAGAGGAAATGCACACACCTCCCAAACCACAAACACACATCAGGTGGACCCACAGTATGTGCCAAGCAAGCTGACTCACCGATTCAGCTCTGGGCGAGGGGTCAGTCCTAAACAAAGATGAAAACAGATGTCAGCTGAATGAAGTACATAAAAGACACTATTCTGGTGACCCCATGTGTGCTTGTGATGATCTTTGTTGTACTTATGTAGCCAGATAACCAGACTGAATTTCCATGTGGTCACACTCAAACCCAAACTGTTTACTTGTTCATTTGTTGTGCAACTGCAGTGCAGAAAACTGAAAGTCCTTCAGACAATGTCAGACGAGGATTAAAAATTTGCATTGAGCAAAAGGTCAGAATGACTTTGCTGAAATTGACTTTGGAAGACCCAAATTCAGTTAACTAGTTCACACAGTGACTTGGCTTCAGCCTCCCATTAGCTGAGCTGACCTAAGCTGACTTAACCAGACTTCCTCTGAGCTTTGTGACAAAGTTGAATGAGGCTGTGCAAAGAAACTGCGAAGAAGAAAAAAAAAAGTCCTCAGAAGTGCTCAACCCTAAAACCATTAAAGCATGTCTTTCTAAAACTTCCCTGTCATTTATTCCTCCTCATTTATCCTCTGATCCCCTCTTCTGTTGGCTCGACTCCTCTGGAGTCTGTCCGTGGCTGTGCTGGGGTGCATTTTCCTAATTTATCCTCTCCTCCTCCTCCCCCAACCCCCACACCCCCTCCACCCTTCAGTCCTGTCCTGGGCCCCTTGTGTCGTGGAAATCCTTTGTTCCCCCTGCGTCCTATAACACATGCACACACATACAAACGCAGATGGAGTGAGTCAGTCTATTTAAGCAGTCTCGTCATCTATCTAACAGTGACAGTCTTTTGTTGGAGCAAAAATAGGGAAGTGAGCACAGACATATCTGGGTGAAAATAACCCAAGTATCTTAACTGGACTCATTACGGTCAATAACAAGAAAGTTAATAAATATCTTGATAAATCTTTATCTTTTTGGAAACAGAAGAAAGAATCATGTCCTCTCTTTTCTTTCACTTTTCATAGGCAAAGAAATTAAATTTAATACCCTGATGAAAAAAGATAGTGATAAAAAATAAAGATTAAAGTTTTTTTTTTTCAGTTAATAATGACATCAAAGCCTTTTATCCCTTATCACTAATTTGGTCTTTTTTGAACAACCTTCAGTGAGGTCTGTGTGGTTTCTGGTGATTAAACACATAACTTCAGCCTTTCATCTTTGTCTCAAACTAAAGGAAACCAAGATATGATCCAGTTCTCCTCCACTAAAGTAGAGAAGAATAGTATAACTCAATGGAATAAGTGCATGGCTCTGCAACTCTGTCACACTGGAATCAGCAGTATTACAGAAAGGGCGAGAGAGGCTTGCTGGAAGTGAGGAAAAAAGCGAGAGAGAGGGGTTGGCTGGTGCATGTGTGCATGTATTCGTGCCAAATGTCTATATGATATTCTCTGATCCATTTACTGTCTTAGCTGACCAAGAAATTCCTGTGCAATAATCCACCCACCATATCACATATAAGATTCAAATTCTATATAAATAAACTGACATTGACAACGACAGAATATAATACAGCTCCATCATCTGCGTCATATCACTGTGTGTGGATGAGTCACTTCTCAAGCACAATGCAGCACCCAAAATAATTTCATGGTTTTACCTCTATCCTGTCCATAACATCCTGGTTTTATGTTTTTGGGTGTGAAAACTGCATGACTTTGAGAAATACTTCAACCACATAATACAGCCAAACAACCTTTGATATTTGGCACTTGTTAATATGTCAGTGGATAGACTGGTTATACATTTCCACTTAGCATTTTGTTTGTTTTGCATAACACCTGTACAGGATCCAATCAGTCATCATTTATTCAGTGTAACACAAGGTGCATTAAAGTTAGAATCCTTAAGATTTAAGATCCCAAACCATGACCTCTCCCTAAACCCTATCCAGGTTGTTGACCAGTTCAGATTTATTTTACAGACAGACCAAAAGGCTTCATTCTACAACGCGTGCAAACTCGTTTTTTTGTTGTTTAATTTGGATGATTTTTTCTGTAAAAGACGCTGTCATGAACAGGAGGTGTTCTTGTTGTGTGTAGATGATTGTGTTTCTACTTGATCCAATCTTCCCCTGCAATATTTAAAACAGATCAAGCAACAAAAAATAGATTTTTTTTTTGGTAGACACTAACCTAGGTAACACGCACATTGCGCATTGCATGTCTTGTGGCTGTAATGAATGGTGGATTTGAATAAGCTGTAACTTAGCACAGATCTGATATGAATGTAGAGAGGACTCAGTAAACCTAAAGACTTGAGCTTGACATACATTACAGATAGTAACACTGTCTGAGTGTACTGAGTTTAAATGTATTGAATAGCTGTTGCAGAAAAAATTAATATGATCAAAAACAGGTTTAAGTTCATAAAAATAGGAATATATCTTCACTCAAACATATGAAGGTGAGAGATATGGCACTCAGCAGCACAAAGACAGTGAACAGTGCTGGGCGGACAGCTTTTGATTTTGATTTGTATAACATCGCTGTATGTTCACACATGTTCTGAAACTGGGTGACTCTCCTGTGGCTGTTTGGAGGCCATCAAATAAGCTGTCAGTCTGCTTTCAGATCATCAGGTGAGGACTTAGATCTGATCGTTTTGTTGACAGTGCTTTGTGCTGAAAAAGGGATGCGCCAAATTAGCATGCGATGTGAAGTATGGGAGTTGCTGATATGACCTGACCTGATTTTAACATTTTGTCTGTGATCACAGTGCTCCCTGGAGGGCTCAGAAAGACATACTTCTCTTTGTAAAATAGGTGGTATTTGTGTTAACGCTGTAGCAGCGCTCTGCTGGAATACAAATTATTTCTATTGTGTCCAAACTATATAAAACTGATAACAATACATGTCTGATGACATCTGCTTTTGACATGAAAGCAAAGCAAAGCAAAAAAAAAAAAAAAAACTGTTCATAATGTCCACACTTTGTTAGAGAATAATTGAGGTGCGCAGAGGTGAGAAAGTATTTGAGATTTGAACTTTTCTCTGAAGCTGTTTTTCATTCTTCTCACAAAAACTTCTGTTTCTTTTCATGTGTACAACTCCACAAATGCCTTTGAGGATAGACTTGAAGAAGACTTGTGAGAGAAAATGTGCACCAGTAGCCCCATTTCTACAATTCATCACTGCTCACCCTCTGTACGAAGGCAGGCTTTTAACCCAAACCAAGTGTTGCCATTTGGAACAGCAATGAAGACTTTTACTTTGGATGACACTTTGTATGAACTAGTTACTTTAAAGCATATTGAATGGTTAAGATCATGGTTATGATTAGAGTAAGCCTCTGGGAAATTAATAAAAGTCAATACAATATACTCAGAAGTTAGGAGCACATGTGTCTTTGAGTGTTTGGTGGTGGTAGTGTGACTGCTTTATAATTTAGCTACCTGTTTTAATCCTGGACAACAGAGACCTCTCAGCTTAGTTTGATGGTGTCACGTGAAAACTTTCTATCACTAGATTATAGATGACTGATGATTCCTTTGTGGGTTTAGAAAATTCTCTGACCTTAGTTGGATCATGACAACCTTTCAATCTTAAAAGAAATCCATTGAAATAATGCTTAAAAGGAAGCTGAAGAGTTTGATTTGTAATGGAACTTTTCTAATCCACCGTGTTGCCTAAACAAAAATGTAACAGATAATTTTTACTGACGCTATAAACATATCAAAACCTCACACACACTCATTTGAGAGTGAAAACAGTAATTAATTTAGAAATCCGAGGGGGATAAAACCTAAAACAGAACAAAGCCAGACGTGTGCCCACAGTGTTTCATTAGGGAATGCCACGACTGCAAACATACTGTTGCTCGCACAAATACAACAACAGCTTAACAAGATAGCACAGGAGGTTTAACAAGCAGGTTACTTCCCTGCCTCTGGGGCTGATAAAAATGTTTGTTTCCATGGCAACAAAGCATTGTTATTTTACAATCCACTCTTAACTGTCACCCCCTTCAACTTTTTCTCCGTCTCCTATTTTTCTGTTCCTTCCATCGCAGCATCCCTCCCTTTTTTTTTTATCCCTCAGTGTTTATCCTTTTATCTTGACCTGCATCTCTGTCGCTCTCTTTTTTTATTTTTCTCATCTCTCCATCCTCACCCTCTTTCTCTTCTTCCCTGTTTCACCATGTTTCTCTCTCAGCCTCTTTCCCCCCCCTATACCCATCTCTACTTCCTTCATTATAAAGCTAAGAGGATTTGGTGGTGTGTGTGTGTGTGTGTGTGTGTGTGTGTGCGTTGTGTCCCTAGACCCAATTAACCCCCTGAATCTCTTCTCTCTGCTGAGTTGTTGCACAAAATGAGAGACAATTTAAATAACTAGCTTCATGTGTGACGTTTTTCGTGTGTGCAAATGGAGACTTAAGTGTCCGAGTTCACAGCGGGGACGATCCTTGAACTGCCTTTTCCCCCGTATGAAGGTTGGCGTGTTGACACGGCTGCGACCTGAGCTAAAATAGATCTGCATGTGGCTTCAGATCAGAGGTGGGCTGCTTTGCAAATATCACAGTTTGATAAGAAGAAGGTCTATGCCAATCAAACCTGCCTTTGCTCTGCTCGTTACCTCTCTAATTTTAGCTGATTTTCATACTCATCTGATTTCTTTTGAATTGTGGAGAGGTGACATCGGCTTCACCTGACTGTCTCTGTGAAACGCAGACTTTGAAGATGTTTTAATTTACACAACAGTAGGGAGGGTAAATGGATCATTGGCACTCCTGCTGGTTGCATTTATTGCAATTAGAAAATAAACAAACATTTAATAGGAATTGGAAATATTATTTAAATGCATGCACTTAAACAGAGGAACTCCTGTAGATAATTTTACATGAAATGAGCATAAAATCTCAGTAGAGCAAGAAATTAGTAAAATGAGTATCAATGCAGGGAAATATGTATATATATATATATATATATATATATATATATATATATATATATATATATATGTTAAATGTGAAATTAAATCACTGTCATTTTTTATGTTTATATACATATTATCATCTCAACATGCATATCCTGTAATGGAGAGGTCTAGTCTTCTCTCACTGAGCTCTGAATACAACCACCAGAGGTTGAAATGAAATTTCTGGCTTGATTATTACAGCAGGTTTTATATTTGCATGCTATATTGTCACTTTCTAGACAGAGAATAGCTTCATATAATGATTTGAGGAAGCAAACACTTCCTGCTTTGGAAAACAAAAACATTCTCCTTATGGTGTGATATATATATGATATTTAAAAAGTTGAAAATCAGTTGAACTGCACTTTATTTTGCTGTTGTGAAAACTATTTGATTTGCAAGTCTTTTCTCCACAAACAATCATTATAAAAGAACAGCTATAAAATATGGATTTAGTTTTCTGAACATCAGGTTCACTAAAAAAAATGACTCTATGCACCTGTTTTTGTGCACCCACTGACTTTTATTTGAATGAGTGAAACCCCACCTTGGAAGACAGTATTCTGCTCTCTTGCGGTAATGTGTATTATACTGGAAACATTTCCTGTCCCAAACAGATTTGCTGTCCTGTTCCTCTTGGCTTTTTCTACTTACCTCTGATTCTCCAGTCTCATTGTCCTGTGTCCGTTGTAACCCAGTCTTAAATGTAGAAAATATTTGGTCACAATTTAAAATGTGACTAAATGCATTGATGATGTTCTAGGACAGCGGAGCAGGGTTACCAGTAAAAGCATTTCGTATCATTTTGTCACGCCACAGGACCGTGCACCCACGGACATGTGCACACTCACACATACAGACACAGACACAGTTAAAGGTGTCAAGGGGCTAGTGAAGGTATCAGGTGCGAGCCAGCTGCAAACACAGACTGGTTAATAAGCCGTCTGTGTTTGAATTAATGACTCATAAACCTGTCTATATATCTATCCGTCTGTCTGTATACATGTGATGTAAAAGCAGTCTTCACACCCAGGACAGAAAAATACAAATGTACTAATAAACATAGTATTTTTTGGGGGTAAAATAAACCTAAAAAAAAATACAGTAACTTTCCACAGCAGCCCATCAGCATGCCATACCAGCATGTAACTTTTCCTTCACGCTGGCTAATCTGTCAGCGATAAGAGTGGAAAAATTGTCTGTGCTTATATTGTACTGAGAGACGAATACATCAGTTATATCATGAGGTGTTCAGATCATTGTGTAATGCAATTCAGTTTAGGGTAAAGAGATAAAATAAAACTGCAGAGAGCCAAGACACACAAAATCCAATATACACAGTTATCCTAGATAGTGCAAAGACTTAAATCATTAAAATATGAGCAGATTGTTCAAGATGAATCCTTACTGCTGTTAGAAAACTTTCACACACTTTAGAGTGATCCAATTTTCTGCTGTTCATTCTTTATCCTGACAAAGAGCTATGGTTTGCCTTCCTTTATTTCCAAGTGTTAAAATCTTAAGTGAAGGACACAGAGGTGGTATTACACTGTCAGAGACACTTATCTAGTTCTTATACGAGCCTCAGAAGGCTTTTCCCTAACAGCCATGTCTCACCATTAGTGCCTCACCATTCCATCAGCGTCTACAAGAGGTCCCGAGGTTGATCCTTTCCCAACAACTTAGCCATCACTGCAACTTTTGAGACATGGTAATGAGACGAGGATTTAGGCCCTGCTAGTGTTTTAACAGAATCACAGAAGAGCACAGCTTTCTGTCCCTGTAGTGAAGACTGCAGAGAGAGCCCCAACAAGTTAGATAAATCTCAAGTATTAGAGAGTTTTCAAGTGGAGCTGGGGATTCATTATAACTAATGCGTTCCCAGTTTAATATCAGTCGTTGCACAATCAAGGCAGAAGCACTTTTCTTGGATACGGATTGGAGTGGTGTTTCATTGTCATATATAGCAAAATTGCAATATTATTGGTTCTGTTAAACCTGCAATTTCATGGCATTTTTAAGCAATATCATTGAGTTAGTTATTAGATGATGACTTAGGGATGGCTCCAAGTTAGAAAATGTTCAGGGAACATGATTGTGCTTGTTCTAACGCTCAACGTGTCAACGTGATAAAATTTCACTGCACATAGTTGATGTATCATCACCTGTTTGAAGTGTTTGGTATCAGGTTTCTCCATTTTTTACAGACCTCATTATCTGTCAGGATAACCTTTTTTACTGTCTATCTGCTCCTCTACATGTCTGAGTTTACTGCCTGTAAAATCGGGTCAGATTTCACAAACCTGTGGCTTTTAGTTTTGCAGAACAAGTAAAGGAAACATGTTATAAGGTGCATTGGGTTTCACTGATATTACTCTGTAACCCTGCATTCCCCAGCTGTGGGTATCAGCTGTCATATATCAACCTATTATAGTGACACACATGCGACTAGTTAATATGGACACAACTCTCTGGCCTGCTGCTCATACATTTTCTCCTGCAATACATTTTGTTTGTGTTCCTAAGATTTTTTGCGAATAATTGCAAACATGATTATAGAGTATGTAATCCAAATCCCATTACTCTTGCAGGTGATATTTCCCTTTTCTTAAGGCTAAAAATGTCGCTTGTGTATCATCACCTCAAGTCCAGAGTTATAGTGATGATGTACGAGGATGATTCTGTTTTCTGTTTTTGATTTCCTCCGTCCACCAATAGGTCAGAGGTCAGGGTCAACTATAAGAGCGGCTGCCACTCAGCTGAGACTTGAAAGTCTTGCCCCAGGACACTATCATCCACATTTGAACTCCACTCTACCTCCTTCTGCCCTTCCTGTCAGTTTAGCTAGTTACCACATACCTGTCAGCTGAATTCAGATCCAAATTTTGACATTTGTCTTGTCATCTCTCCTCTGTCTCTCATCCCTCCTGTCTCTATACCCTGTCTAGTAATACAGAAATTACATGAAATAATTCTTGAGGTGCAGTAGTCATCTTGAGGGTATCAGGTGCTTTGTGTGGCTCTATCCTAATGAGCCACATGTGACCAGTTAAAAAGGACCCATCTGATCTGCCCATTCGCCTCATTACCACCCAATACATATTAATGTCCAGGGTCACATCTTATACAGCATACATATTCATAGCACACATGCAGGGTCATATATGTATCTTAATGACATGGACATGAAGGGGTTTACTGGTGATATTCTCATCTGTTTTGTTTTATTACGACCAGATGTGTTCTCGTCTTTTAGCTTCAATTATTTTGTATTTTGTTCTGCCGTTGTCTTTAATGTTTGCATGCTACATTGTGTTGGAGTTGGATTGATCTGAGTTACTTCTTCATGTGTGACCCTTCAAAGCAAAGCAGATGGACATGAGTTGTGAGCAGTTCAACCAGAGAGTGATATTTCCTCCACAGATGAATTTATCACATGGATTTTTAGAGGCCTGAAGATGTAGGCATCTACCTACTGAAGAATTTCACCTACTATTTAACTTGTGTAGTACACATAGTAGTTGAAACAGTATAGGTAGTAGGAAAATGTTCTTTATGTAAGTGTTCAAGTACAAAATGTTCAAAAACTAAAATGATCAAAGCAATGTGAAGAAATAAGAGTTTTGACATTATGTCAAAGATGTCTATGTTGCACTGAAGTTAGCACACTTACCAGCTTTCTCCAGCCCACCACATCTTGTAATAGCACTTTGTACCTCAAGAGGCAACAGTGATTCACTGGAGAGCTCAGTCTGCCCTCAAACATTAGAAGATGAAGTAGCGCTGCCCAGAGGGCGTATTCTAACCTCTTGTCGATCACGATGAAGATACAGGTAGACCATTTAAGGACAGGTAGTCGGTGTCTGAAGCTATGATTGCTGAAGCTCTTCGCAAGAGACTATTATCCCAGCCACCACCACCAACCAAGCAGAGTCATATGGATATTTTTTAGTGATAGTACAGTGTTACAAGGACAAACAGTGCTTCGTGAGAAAGATCAGAAAACACTTAAATAGCTAATTTTGGAAGGAACTGAGACACAACACATTTGCCACCAAGTTTAAGGATTTAATAAGGCACTTAATGTTGGTTTTCCTCTTTTCATAATTTGTAATAGTTCAATGACAGACCATCTTTAACAATAAGTGTCTCGTCTTTCATAAGAAAAAAGACAAGCAAATGCATAACCAGACTAAACATGATTAACTATAGGTTGGTGTTTTTTCAGATGGACTCTGAAAATAACAGACTAATATAAGAAATTTATGTTGGTTGAAATCAAAGTCAGGGTCATCCATCACTACCTTTATCAACCCAGTGTGACACTTATGTTACTGTGAACTGCTTCTCTCTCTCCCTCTCTTCACATTTAAACCCTGTCTGACCTCCCTTTTGTCCTCTATAAGTATTTGGTCCCTTTATTTTTTCTCTCCCTCTCTTTGTTTTTCTGTCTCTCTTTCGCCCTCCTTCTGTTTCCTCTCCTCCTCCCTCCCTGCTCTGTATCTCTGTCTGTCAGTTTTTGTTTACAAACCCTTTCATCTGGATATTGCTTTATATGTAAAACCCTTCTATTTGAACCGAGTTTTATTTAAAACCCTGTCATTTAAATAGCTCTTTAAAAGACAGGGGAATGAAAAGTCAACAAGGACCCTCCGATTGTGTTTCCTGACAGGACTCACACACACACACACACACACACACACATGCTCACACACCGCCTGTCTACATGCATCCGAGTCTATTATTATGCTAATGAGTCTCCAGTCTCCACATGTCCCTGCAGCCTCCGCACACACACGCACACACACACAAACACAAACACACACACACACACACACACACACACAGATATATTTTGCTGAGCTCAGCAGTGTAGCTACACTCACGGCTAGCAGAAAAAATAACGAGGAGTGGACAATTTCACCATCAGAGAAATAGTCCTGATAGAATTGGTATTACCTGGTGTGTCATCGATCGACAGAGAAAGACAGTCAGTGAGAGAATCGCACTAAACCCCAGCAACAGATATCTCACAATATCTACCTTGTTGCTCTTTCTGCATTTGTCTCTGTCCTGCAGTCAAGAAACTATATCCAAATGTATATGGTAGTAGACACCATAGACTGAATAAAACATAAAGGTCGGAGATTTAAAGTGTTTTTATTCTGAGTGAGATTTTATTCTTATTTATTTTATAAAAGCCCAATATATAAATACATAGTTTTATGTGTCTGATTTCATATAAACTGACATCAATCCTCACATTTTAAAGTAGCAATAGATTATTTCTTTGGGGGGCGCCCCCATAGTCGAATGGTTAGGGCGTGAAACACGTGGGCCCTAGTGGACTGAGCAGGCGGACCCCAGCTTGACTCCCTTGCTGCATGTCATTCCCCTACTCTCTCCTTGTTTCCTGTCTCTCTCTCACTGTCCTCTAAATAAAAGCATAAAAGCCCGTAAAGAATACTTGAAAAAAAGAAAGATTATTTCTAACCATTAGGGGGCAATAAGGGTCCTAAACAATCTAATTGAAAAAAACAGAAGAGACCATAGTTTACGCCAGAATTGTTGTGTTATTATAGCGTCTTTAAAATGATTCTGAAGGCATAGGTTTTGTTTGTGTGAAAATGAGCCATGTTCAGTGAAGATATAAGCAGTCTGTGAAGTGATCCTATTTATGTCACTGACCCAAAGTCATATCCAGGGTCATATCCCAGCAATACAACCACTGTATAGTTGCTATAGTTATGGTTTGGCTTTACTGTGACACAAAATCAACTTGGTTATGTTTAGGGAAACATTGTGGCTTGGACTTAAAATGGCTTGAGTTTCATCATTATAGTCACAGTAATAGTCACATGATTAAGGTGAGGGGATGACTGTGGCGTGCCTTAAAAACAATGTTAACTGTTACCCATGTTAAAGTTTAATATAGTGCTGGAACTCCAAAACAGTCCGTTAAAATTATTTAAAAGGGGCTGAGAGTTGCATAAGGATGCAGAGTTAGATGTTGATTCTCAGTGGGCTCAGCACTACATTCTCTTTGCAAGGGTAAATGGGGCTTGAAATAGGGCAGGTTTAACTAAAAATCAAAGTCTGAAAATTCTCTTTACTTATGAAGCCTTTTAGAGCACTAGACTACATGTTCAGACACACACTGATATCTCCTGTTTCTAATATTATACAGTCCATCTGGGAGTGAGCAAGAAACCCCTTCAATACAGTGCATCATCACATAAATAAAGCAGAAATGTTAAGTGACAACCAAGGAGACAGACAGACTGATGAGTTTAAAAGCAATACTCTGCAATGTACTTCACTATAAATGCACATGCACACACATAACTTTGAAACACACACATAGTTATACTCTGTCTCTCTCAAACATTTATCAATGAACTACAAAAATAGGTTAACTCCAAGGACCTCACTGAATAGATCTTACATAAATGCTCACGTCACTGAATTACATCACACACCATCATCCTGCCTGCCTGTATGTGTATGAATGGGGGTAGGGCTTTGCCTAAGAGAGTGTGTGTCTGTGTGTGTCTACTGGCTGGAGGGAGAAGTCTGTTTGTGTGAGTGTGTAAGCACCAAAACAGTGCATCATCACTCTGCACCACATCCTTTTCCTCTGACACATGAACACACACATGAACACTGTCTTCGGCAAAGTCCGACAAAGCTCTGACATTGTCTCTGTTTCTCTGCCTGTGTGAGAGACCATTCAGCAAAAACACCTTCACCTCAGTTACATTAAGCACTTAAGTCATTGGCTGATGCTGCGCATGGATTTACACACTGAGGATGTGATTGGCCCAGGAGGAACACTGATTTGCATAAAGGGAACTCAATTGGCTAACTGCAGTGTAAAAGCATTGACCTGTGTAGAGTGCCACAAGAAGTTGGTTCTCAGTTGTTGGTTTGATGGTTCTCAGGCCCTCATGTTTAGGTGGGAGGGTGATTTTGTTCCTAAAGCAAGAGTGAGTGCTACATCTTTGCTTTTGAGGTAATAATTGTGATACAAACTGATTGTTGTGTAATTGTTAACTTATTGAACCTGTCTTGCTGACACTTACCACATTGGAGTGTGTGTTTCATTATGGACACGTCAGAAACGTAACTGAGTCAGATGCAAAGTTGTGCTTTGAAAAGTCGCATGGTTTCATCGATATTTTCATCAGTTAGTTCATTTTGTTTTTACACTTTTTAGTTGCTAACATGTTAAATTATCCCACATCCTTGTAAACATAACATGGATCAAATGAATCATGGTTATAGTTAAACATGTTATTCTGCAATCAGTTTTTAACTTTTAACCTCAATCTATTAAGTGACTATGTAACGTGTATACCTATGTATACCATCTTTTATCAACATTTCTGTAACAAATTGATTTGATGTAATTAAATGAATAATTATAGACATTTTAGTTTTGACTAATTACCGTTGTATTCATTTGGAGTCAGCCTGAAATTAGTTGTATACGTGCCAACGATATCAGTGAGATTAGTTTGTGGACATGAGAGAGGTTTTCTCTGTTTCGATGAAGCTGTGGGAATAATGTAATGAAATGAAATTCAAATGCAAACCAGCCAAACAAACAACTCCTTCTTTCCTTCTTCTTTCTTCTTTCTTTCTTGGATTGATTCCATTTTTTAGCTGATATATCTCTCTATAGCTACATCTAATCAACGACTGCAGTGTAACCTCCTGCATCCTTTCTATAGGGATCCACAAATGGTTTACAATCCCCAAGTTTGTCAGTTTATGAACCAAAACAACTAAGTCTACCTTTTCATTTCACTGCCATAAAAATGAGCATGAGCGAGCACTTAAAACTACCTCATTAAATCCCTCCCCGGCCATCACAACGCGCCGCTGCTGGTCCCACAAGACAAGATGCTCTTTTTTTTCTTCTGATGAATAAAATCAAGCACTTCCATCACTCTCTCTCTCTCTCTCTCTCTCTCTCTCTCTCTCTCTCTCTGCCTATAAAGCCGCAACAGCTGATCTCGTGCATCAGAGAGAGAGAGAGCCGCAGCTCCGCACGCGCCGAGGAGAGGAGAAGAGAAAGACAGAGAGGAGGAGAGAAGGGGAGAGTGAAAGAGAGAGTTAGCAACGGGGAGATGAGCTGCTCTGGTCTTCCAACTGCAGTTTTTTTTGTGTGTGAAACATTTTTGAGCAATATTTCTGAGGAACTGTGATGACATTTTGGCAGAGTTTGTTTCCTAAAAGAAGCTGAAGTGTTGCTCTCGAGACGTTTCTTGGACTAAACAGCTGTCTTTTTGAACCCATTTAACCTTCGTTTTTCTTTGACCGTTAGCCGACCGTTACAACTCGTTAACAGCGTCTTCTCTGGTTGTTTTGAAGGCAGTGATGCACCAAAATCCACATTGAGTTGATCCACCTGCATGGGCTTTTCCACCGGAGTGTGTTTCGCTCCGAGTTAAGACAAAATTCAAACCGGTGGAAACCGTTAAAGTGTTCATTTGCCTTTCTTTTTCTCTCTTTAACCTCTGGCGTTGAACGGAACAGCTGCGGTTGGTTGTGGCAAGCACAGAGAGAGAAGAGTCTCGCTACGAGGGGAGCTGTCCGGTGCTGAACCCACGAGACTGGACAGGGGCACGCTAGGAGCTGTTTGCTGGGAATTGTCCGCGTGCTGGAGACCAACGGTTTAGAACGCGAAAAAGAACGCGTCATTTTACTTTTTGAACAACGGAATAAAACAAACATTTAAGTAAGACTAAAAGAACGTTATTACTGGATTTCCCGCCTTCAGCGTTACCGGGGCAATAGCCATACAGGAACTGGTTTATTTTATTTTTTTATTTTTGACCCTTTAGAGCTCTACAGGTCTTCCAGCGGCGAGTTCTTGGAATGAAAACGACTTTTTAAAAAATTCCTAGCATTCCACAGTCCCACACAAACATAGCCTGTATTTGACAAACATAAACAAAAATTAATATTATTTATGTTTAAAAAAAAAAAAATACAGGAGCACGCGAGGAGCGCTTGGTTAGTTTGATTTTTAAACGCAATGTCTCCCCTGCTCTTTGGAGGCTGTCTGATGGGAGGAAGCAAACACACCTTTAGTAGCTGAAACAAGGGAGGTCATTACAGTTCAATCGGGCCATTTAATGTTTCAAATAGGATTTGGTCAAGTTTGAAGTGGGTTAGTAAAGACAGAGCGAGCAGAGTGCCTGTGTTTATTGTATGAGTGTAGGAGCAACTACTGTCCCATCATGCCTCGGTCTTTCTTGGTGAAGAAAGTCAAATTGGATGATTTTTCGGCTGCAGAGCTGGAGAGCTCCTACGGTCACAGCCGGAGAGAGGAGCTCAGTCTGCGATTCCACCATCATGACAAAGGTTAGTCACCCTCCCACTCACACACACACACACACACACACACACACAATGTCTGCCATACATCACCATTGAGGGTATTTTTTTTATATCCCCAGATTTAAAGCATTAGTCATGACTGTTTCAGAAGGAGGAGGAAAAAGGAATTACAGGGTCAAACTCCGGTCGCAATGCAAACATATACCAAGTGCAAGCTTTGAAAATCTTTTGATTCTTCAGATATTTTAATTTTTTTCCCATAATTTTATATTTTTATGAGGAGAAACAGATCAGCCTGATGGTAGGAGGTTCAGTTTTAGCAACCTGCAGTGCTAAGAACTCCACTTTCTCTGGGCTGTAACAGGGACAAACTCTGTAATGTACATATTGACCCTTTCCACAGCCAGGTCAGAGGTCAGGGCAGAGGACAGGGGTCTTTCTCAAAGGTACATCATCAGAGTGGATTCTTGATGACTCAGTGGTTAGACAAACCAAACCTATATGTGAATGTGCACTCCTGTGAAACCGATGGCAGATTAAAACATTTTCACACATGGACAAACAGCAACTGAATGTTATATGTTTTGATTTTTCCTTAGTCTCATCATCGTGAAATAAATTTTGATGCCACATGAATAGAAAAAAATACTTCTGATTATACGTCTTTTCAGCCTGTATGTTCTACCCTGCTATATAGATAGAGTATACATATATTCAGCTAAGTATAGCTGCTGACATTAACAATTTAAGTAGGAAAAAAGCCAGTTTCTTCCTTAGAGAAAAGACAAAGACAGCTGATGAGCAACAGGGAGCCAGAGCGCTAAGATCTAAATAATTACGCTGTTCATACATTGTGTCACCAGCAGTGGGATTCTCTGTTGTTCTTTTGCCCAGTACATTATTCAAATCAGGTTGTTTCCAGCAGCTGTGAGTCTCTCCTCAAGAATTCAACAATATTGCCCGCTATGCTGACTATTAATGGTTCCCACGCACTGTATAATCCTGGATGCACAGGCAAAATACAATGCAGCCAGTAAGAATGGTCAATATTGGGTCAAACATTGAGTGGGAAATTTCAAGCATTGATAAAAATCCTTGCCTAGAGTTTCTGAACAGAGGATGATAGTCTCATATTTACTCTTAAAGGTTGTTGTTTGTTCAGTTGTGAAACTGATCTGAAAACCACAGCAATAGGAGCTTTGTGGACTTAAACAATATTATAATATAATATTTAGAAATTAATGCTTTGATGAAATGACTTGATGCAATATAGAAGCATCAAGTCGCAGCCACAAACTCACAAAGAAGATTGCTCAAATGTATAGTTTCAGGAGGCCTTTTATCCTAATGTAGCTCATTGTTCCGGTCATATGGCACATCTACAGTTTGGGTAAATCTCATTGTTAATTTTGGGCAGATTAATGCTGATGAACAGCACCAAACGTCAGACAAAGTTAACTGAAAAGCTGAACATGTAGCAGCCAAAGCACCAGATATTTTTGTCAGGATTTAGTGGAAAACAAAACATCTCTAAAAGGGGAGTGAATCTTAGGGATGTTGTTGAGCGGCTTAAAAATCTCATCTCCAGTGGGATGCTTACACTGCTCCTTCCATGAGGAATGTGTAAAAAGGCAATGGTCTAACATGTAATTTGCCTAGGCTGTCGGCCTATCAGCTTGTTTCTGTCCTCTAGTGGCCAAAAAACTGATGAATGCAGCTTTAAAGAGCTAAAGGAAAAATTGTGGCTGTCAGCACACAGTGAGAAGTGTGTCACAGTGTTGGTGCAGCCTGGTGGTTTTCACATTGTACCAAGGTCAAATGTGAGAGGAAGAGATCCCAGGTGTTCTGATGACTGAGTGAACAGAGAAACATGCAGCAGCAGCAGTGCGGCAGGCATGTAAAGACTGAGACTGCTATCCCTTGTTATAAATTTAACAAGAGTTTGACTGAAGCAACTGCAGCTTGTTGCTCACACAGACACACACACATGAACATACACACACTGCTGTGTTTCTGTCAAGTCGGCACATTTCCCAGGCAGCTTGCACAGCTGAGTGCACAGTATTACACACACACACACACAGAATGAGAGAGAGAGAGAGAGGAAGCAGTCAGTGACCTACAAGTGTCCAAAGCACACAAGTGTGTGTCAGTTACTGCTGGTTTGGATCAAAAATTAAACTGCAGCTTGCAGCTTTTCTCTCTCTCTCTGTTTCTGTCTCGCGTTTTACCTCTGTCTTTTCTTTCTGTTTCTTATTCTCTGTGTTTCAAAGAGACATGAAGGAGGGGTGGCTCTGGTATGGCAGAGTATTTTAATCTTTAATAAGCATTTAGAACAGCTATCAGCTCTAATGCTGCTAAAGCACTTTGAAATGAATACAGAGTTGACACAGCGAGGCAGAGACAGAGACAGTCGGAGAGAGACAAAGACAAATAAACAGAGACAGTACACAGATGCTGAGACGCACAGCTATTACAGTTCACAACACTGTTCTTTAAAGAGAAGATACCAGGGAACGGTCATGTTTAATTGGCAGGGATCATAGAGAGAGAGTCTGTAAGAGAAAACAGCGATACACTGTTTATACCTTAGATTTTTGCATCCTGAAACTAGCAGTGAGGTTTTTATTTCTGTGTTACTTGCCTCTCAGTCACATATGCACAGCTCAGTCCGGTTCTTAGCACCTTCACAGCTAAGTAAACAAATGCATCTGCTGAAAAGGTGACATGACACACACAAAGTACTGGAAGGAAATAAAACTGTAGAAGATATTTTTCCCTCTGTCTTACACATTTTAAGTAGGAGTCAAACTCAGGCCAATTAGTCAGGTCTTATTTGATATATCAATCCATCCATCCATTCATTTTTAAAACAGAGAGCAAGTAACAGTAACACATGCTGGGTACTGGTCATCCCCTTTAACTACAGCGAGCCAACATCTGTGACAGTAAAGTGCAGGACATCTGCAGTGAAAGTTCCCTTAAGCGAGGCGGTGATCGCTCCACTGGAGTCATTCAGTGTCCACCATTATAAGTCCATATCTCAGCAAAGACTGGAGCTGTTCTTAGTCGACTTACCTGGTTAAGTAAGGGTTAAAAATGAACACTTGGTCATCTTTCAAAAGTTTACTCATGCTCTATAAAACAGGACACACACATATTCAGGCACACACACACACACACACACACAATCACACACACACAGACAAACATAGTACTTTGTTCCAGAGTGCAATGATTGAATATTCATGATCTATGATTTACTTTCTCTCTCTCTCTCTCACTCTCTACATCCTTCCGACTTCCTCACTCTTGCTTCCCTCCTCTAGTCTCTGTCTTCCTCTATGGCTACATCTCAATTTAATTCAAAACGTTAAATTAGCACGAGAGCTGTAAACAGCTCTGCCAAACCACCTAACCACAATCACCATATTCGCTCTCTCTCCTACATCTCCTCTTTCCATGTTTTCTTTCCTTCTTTCTTTCTTTTCTTTCTTCTTCTGTTTGTCTTTCTTTCTTTCTTTCACCATCTCTCAACTCACCTTGCCTCTCCTCTCTCTCCTCTTCTATCTCTGTCTCTTGCTTCCATCATATTATCGACCAACTTCTGAGCTTTTCTCAGAACTGCATCATGAAATTATATTACCAGCAATAGTATCTCCTCTGCTGCCTGTGTCTAAATGCTCACAGAGTGCTAATTGAAATGGAGAGCTATTGATCGGCATAGATCTACAGCAGTCATGGCTGTGGGATATTAGCTACCTGTCTCTCCTTGTGTCTGTTAGACTCCAGCCTGTTGAGTGTAGAACCCAATAATAGAAATAATGAAGCAGTTGACATCCTAACATGGCAACAAATAATTAGATTTGTCAGGAGCTGTGCAAAAATATGCAGATTGCTGAGGAATTTGTGAGTCTCAGTCACATACTGTATACTGACTGTTCGTTTCAGCTCAAGAGGAAGATTGAAAGGTTACACGGTTAAATGTAATCGTGTCAGGGTGCCCTTGAGCAAAGCACTGGACTCCAGCTGCTTTAATAGAGATGTCCTGTGTACAGCAGTTGAAGTTTTGACAGCGTCGAGGTGTGACTGTGTGCAGTTGTAGACCTGTCAGGAAAGGTGCTGCTGATGAGGAGAAAGTGTGCTCACTGAACCCCTCCATGAAAAATAGAGATTTCCCACTCAGGGGAAAGTGTCTCCTCCTTGCTGGCAACGACATAAAAGCACTTTACTACCACTATAAATACCACAACTCCTTCTCCTTCCTCTCTGCTTTATATTCCCTCCAAAAACGCTTGTGCCTTACATCTCTCAGTATGAGGGTGTTTCCTAGGAACAGACTTGTGTCTCATATGAATGCATGTGTTCATGGGAAAGGAAAAGTTCATTGTAAGCATAATGCGGATTTAAGTGTGTTATTAATGTGATCCTGGGCGGTCCAACTGATGCTTGGAAACCAGAGAAGCCAGGCTGTAATCAGTAATATTATCTGGAGACAATATGTGAAGCAGCTCTTTTAATAATGAATGAATGTGGGTGAATGAGTTTGATTTGTGGCCTGTGTTTTTACAATTATATGAAAGATTTTTACTTGTATTGGTAGCAGTGGAGAGTACGGAGCCCCCTGGGGGGGGGTTCCTTAGGATGATAGCAACTTGTAGCAGCCATTTAGTTTCCCTGTGAAGATTTTCCTCCCTGTGATTCACTGCAGCAGATTGGTTATTGGTTTGGTGCATGTCAGTGTTAATAATTGTTTTGCATATTTTGCTTAATCGCTTTTATTGCCTTTAATTTATTTCTTTGACACTGTCAATGATAAAGCTTAAAAACTGGAAGATTTTTGTTACTTTGCAGTTAAAATCATCATGCACTTGTAGAATTAACACAATTATTACCAGAAATAAAATACAACACATTATGATTTCATGTGTTATGAGCTTTATGTAGCCAACAACTTCTACCTTTTGTGGAAGGATGGTAAACGATAAATTCTTCTACTACCGTCTCAGTATCTCTACATCCTATCTGCATGCTGGGCAATACTATGACCTGAAAGGTGTGCAACACCTAATACTCAATATAAAAAACCTCTATATATTTAGAGATCCAGACACAGATATACAGAGGCAGCATTACATAAGCAGTATCCTGTGCAGTCAAAGTGATAAGCAGTGTCATTTTTTGGGCTTTGAAATAGTGGCACAATAAGAGCATAATAAGAGCAGCTTGAGGTTTTAAGTTTTAGCCTTGGAGAGGCTTGTCAATACTGATGAATCCTTTCAGGTTTCTGTAGCACTTTTGGAGTACTCATGTAGCATCCCTGTAAAGATTTTCAAACCAATCAGTTCCTAATTTCCAATCAATCCCCCTGCCATGGCCAAATGATTAACCTCTTCCTTTGTCTCCTCAGGCTATGTCAGTGATTATCTGAGTCCAAATCCCTACGATGATGTGGTGGGAAGCGACTCATCTGTCATCTCTAAAGTTCCCTCTCCAAGCCACTCGTCAATCATCTATGGCCGCATCAACAACACCTACACCGGCATCCACGGTGACATTCATGGTGATTCAGACCAGCCGGACAGCCCACGGTCTGAGGTCTCTTCATCGGCCGGCGGTTACATCAACGGGGATACGGCCGTGAGTGAGGGCTACACAGTGGACGCGTTTTTCATCATGGATGGGCGATCGAGGAGGAAAACCACGGCAAGCCCCAGAGGAACCACCCAGAGGCACACCTGCAGCGAGTGTGGGAAAACCTATGCCACGTCCTCCAACCTGAGCCGACACAAGCAGACACACAGGAGCATAGACAGCAAGATGGCCAAGAAGTGTCCCACGTGTGGTAAAGTGTACGTCTCCATGCCCGCGATGGCCATGCACCTGCTGACCCATGACCTCAAGCACAAGTGCGACGTGTGCGGCAAAGCGTTCAGCCGGCCATGGCTGCTACAGGGCCACATGCGCTCGCACACGGGCGAGAAACCATTCGGGTGTGCGCACTGTGGGAAGGCGTTTGCCGACCGGTCAAACCTACGCGCTCATATGCAGACGCACTCGGCCTTCAAACACTACAAGTGCAAACGTTGTAACAAGACCTTTGCGCTCAAGAGTTACCTGAACAAACATTACGAGTCTGCGTGCTTCAAGGGGGCTTTCTCCCCCCTGAGCTCACTGGGGGAATGATGGATTCAGAAAGGACAGCTGGGGTTTATTTTCATTTATTTAAACCAGATTTTACTGGACTCGCTCCCTGCTTTTTCTGCTTCCCCCCCCAACATGACGACCAGTATGCCTGAGCGCTACAAGGGAGGGGTGTTTTTTCTGCAAGGATCATGAGGCAAATGACAAAAATAAATTGAAGACACGTCCATTTTATCAAAACCCTTCCATTTCCTCCTTTGTCTCCTATTTCCTTATCTGGAATGAAAAGTTTTCGATGCCTGATTTAGATTGTCACCTGCTTCGATAACTCACGTCCCCTTCGGAGGCTGTTTTGAGGATCTGTGAAGATAAATAAAGCACAGCACATCTAGCTCATCATTTTTGAAGACACCTAGATCTATTTACGTCCATATCCTTGTCTTTCTTTTCTTTCTCCCCCAACCCATGACGAAACAACTCTGAAGCACAATTCCTCTTCCATCCCTCTTGTCTCTCTGTGACAGGCATATCACAGGAGTTTAAAGCATGAATCACACCTTCCACTTTCTTGCAAAGAGATTCAATGAACTTATATTTTATGCTTTTTAAAAAAAAAAAACATTAAAAACCTCAGGATACATCTGGTATCCTGCTTTTAGAGAAACTGATCTTGGACTGAACTTACAAGGGGGATAAAACATCATAACAAAGACAGCACATGGTATTTCTTCTCTGCAAGTAACAGAATACTTTTTCTTTTACACTAGTGACATGCTTTACCTGCTGTATAACTGTGTCTATTATGGCTACTGACGCAACTACTGTACACTGAACTGTGAGGAAAACATGATGTACAAACTTGCCATAACGTAGTAGATATGGCCAAGTGTTATCTGGACACAGACACTTATACTGTTTTCTCAAAGGTTAATTTTGGAATTTGTGCTTTACTTGACAGTTGAAAGCAAGAGAGAATTAGGGAGGCAAACTGGACTTTCAGTTCAGGATCAGATGGCTGCAAACTCCCTCTGAGCCACCAGGGTATCCCTCGACAAACAGTGTTTTCCTACAAACTAAATTTTACGTTATTTATTTTTACTTGCCAATGTCAGATGAGGATCCAGACATTATAAATGTCATGATCTTCCTCAGAAGGTCAAACCTTTCTCAATTCTTGTAAAATAGCATTTTTGTTGCCAGTGGACCGGCACAGTATTCAGCTTTGAGGTTTACATCTTTTTTATGTGTCTATTTATTGCCTAATTTATTTATTTATTTTTACGTTTTTGTATTAATTTGCACTTTCTTATAGTTTTCTTTTGCCTTTGTTACAAATATGCCAAAGCATTTGACACTTTCTAATTACCTAATACCTTTTTACTTTTGTCTGCCACTTTAATTATTTAAAAAAAAACCTACTGCATGCAAAAAATAATAGCCTAATAATGGAATCTATGCCAATTTTATGAATCTTTGGGATATTTTGCCAAACCTCTTAGATAACAGGCAAATTAAGCAAATTTCTGTCTTGGGCAATATTTCATTCATATCCGATAGAGCAATAATGCATGATATTTTTTGAAGAAACGTGAGTCATAACTGCTTGTAACATCTTGATTTTTTTTCAAGTACCACTATTCTATGTAGTTATGAGAAATGAAATTTCAGGGAGTTAGCAAACCAAGTTAGTGTTAAATATGGAGGGTTGGGTTTAGAGCTCTATATTTACAGGAACCGTGACACTGATGTGATTCTTTGAGGCCTTCTCCAGTGACTTTTGTGAATGTTTTGTGAAGTGTTTGAATAGAATAGAAAGATCAAATTAGAGAAATCAGCAAGTCATTTTTCCAATTTTCAAACCTCTGCTGTTTCACCATGTAATATTATCCAAAACGATTGCCTCCTAGTTATAATTATATCTTGGCATCATTAGCTTATTGACAATTACAGCATGTCTGTACAAGCATTTGGCGATGTTGGGGCTTCCAGGGATTCACACAGATGGCACAACACCTTTAGATGGAGGGCTCTGGGTTGGGTCGGGACGGGTCTTTTTGTACATGGTTTATGCACTGCCTGCCTCGTATTATTATTCTAAAACATTGTAGAAAGTAGAAGGTACTACTGTAGGCCTCTGGTGCTGAAACATGGATGAAAGCAAAAAACCCAGAACCAGAAAGTTTTGGTCCTGAATACGTTCCTGGTTGTATTTGTTGAATAGGTGAAAAACAACTTTACAACAGCTGTGGTTCTGAATGAAGGTCTCTTTGACTCTCCGTAGTCCTTGAGCAGGTCCTTGTTTGTCTCCTGTAAAGTTTTAATTGGTGATAAAGGAGAAATTTCCTCCTATGAGTTGGTCAGAATCAGTGAGCAAGCCCTTTTTTCAGCCTGGATCTCTCCCTGTGAGGACTCTAGACCCGACAATATTCATTAAAGCTCCTGCACAATTTCAAATGTTTTTCTTTCCATCATCTCTGGCTGTTGTCAGGTTGTTGTGGTGATCCCCAATGCAATTATAAGGATTGCTGAGAAAGAAGAGACATTTGGTCAATATTTCAGCACCAGAGTGCATTGACAAACACTTAGATTCTACTATGAACTACTGTAGCCTACTATAGCCACAAGCTAGTTTACCTATTCTTATATAAAAGCACTTCCTCTTACGAATTATATCTTACAACTCTTTTTTTTTTCAAAGATAGTAGCACAATGAAAGAGTTTAGATTCAGGTAGACAATGCCTTGTATGTAGAAATAATAACCTTTTTCTCTTTTTTCTACTGTGATGAATCAAAGGTAAAAACAAACAACAAAGATGCTGGTTTAACACGTGCTGTGTTGTTCTAAAATAACACATGAAAATATAGGTAAAAAATGACATATGGTGTAAATCAACAACTTAAATACATACTGTGTCATTTTTTAAATATACTTGAGTGAGTATCTTCACCACACCTTTTTTTAGAGTGAATGAAAACTCGGAATATTTTGCGGCAAGAGGCCTTGTAAATAAGTACTAATGTGACTCTGGAGTCTGATTATTTCTACAGATCTGTATAGAGTGACAGTGATGATGATGATGTTGATGATGATGATGATGCTGATGATAATGATAATGATGACGACGATGATGAATTTTTCTGGAGCTTCCTGCTTTGTTTTGAGTTCTTCCTCTGAGGATTTTTGAAACAATGTAAAGCACAAAGACAACACTGGGCATTTTGTTTCACTTCCTAAATAAAAGCTAGTTTAAAGAAGTCCTGTGTTGGGTTTTTTTTTTCTGCTTGGAACGCTTAGCAAAAAACACTAACATAATAAATAAGTCATGATGAACCATAATTAATTATGTTGTTTCCTATTTCTTATTGTTGTTAATGACTGTAGCCTCAGCAAACCAATCAAGAATATGACAGAGAACATGTGCAGTATATATAAATGACACACACGGGTTACAAAATGTCACAAGTGGCTTCAACCATGTGAGCACAGAGTGATTAAAGTTAATTTTCAATTTAATTAAGGGTGAGCATGTTTCCCTCAAGTGCCTCTGTGCTTTTAATCAATTAGATTTTATGAAAGAAAAAGGAAAAGGAAAAAACTAAGACTCTGGAGACTGCAGTCAGTCTCAGGCATACTTTATCTTGATTTGTTGTAATTTCTTAACACTGAGCAGCTTGTTTTCCCCAAAACAAAATTTTGCTAAGAGTCAACATTTTTTTAAATCACAGTATGAGAAACTAGGGTATTTTAGCTTGAAGCCCATTTTAAAAAGCAATCAGTATTCCCTTTGTTTTCTGGCACACACTGTTGCTGCATGAGTACTTTTTCTGTATTTTCTTGTTGCTATGAATAAGTACGTCTGTATTTTGAAACATGACTAAGTCTGCATAGATAACCTATTGTTTACCTTGTCCCCCGTGATAGTTTAGCATGTTAGCATGCTAACTACTGTTAATAATGACTCAAATTCTGTTCTGTCTTTTGTCAGATGTTTATCTGTACAACCATAACACACAATTTACTAACTTTAACCCATCCAAGCTTGATCAGACAACACAGCAACGTTAACTTTAGCTCCAGAGTAAATTTAGCATGACTGATCACCACATGCTCTCATTGGATTCCAATGATTCTCATTGGAGCTGGTTTCCATATCAGTGTAACTTAGATTACTATAGGCCGCCACATGGAAGATCCCATTGACTTTGATTGGCTACCATCTGCCGGTACTTTACCTCTAAAGACAAATGACCTTCTATTAAAAGGTCATTGATTTTCTCCTATTCCTACTAAAGATATTGATTCTCTTCTATTGCCTTTGGACCACTAATGATAGTAATTCTAACATTCACTGGACCTGAAAAAAAGTCTTCCTAGCTATAATGGTTACTGTCATTGTGTGTGTGCTTGCATGCCTATACAGTGCAGGACCACTACAGACAATATTAAGCAAATTACATATTGCTACATGTACACATATCAAACTCTCCCACCTCCGTGTTGCAGTGAAATGCTTTTCCATGACATAACTCCTGCTTCTCTATCTCACCATGACGCCTGCTTCACACTGGGAGCTTTTCTCTGAGCGTTTTTCAGTCTTCACTTTGGGTTTTTGACTTAAAAATTCACTGAGCCTCACAATGATCAAACTCACGACCTGAAATCTTCCAAGCAGCCCTCTAACACCATGAGCTACAAAATTAACTCTTTGTTACAGCCTTTGACTCTTACCCCAGGGTGCCGGACTACAAAGTGCAATAAGTTGCCTTGAGGATTAAGCCCACAATCTCAAAACTGAATGGTCCTGTTACAGGCAGGACAAGTTTTAGTGAATTTTGTCCAGCATCTTCACGACTCCAAGGTTCTATGTAATATAGCTCATGAGTGTGTCTGATCAAATGTCTCAGGGTGTTAGAGGACTTTTGAAATTCTGAACGTCTGAGTTGAAGCTTGAGTTAACTTAGTGAAGTCCACAACTGAAAGAACATGTATTCTGAGGTCCTGGGTACGATCACTGTGATGCTTGCTAAATTTTGAATTTGAATTCTTAAGAAGCAAATCTTAGCATGCAAACTACATTTAACTTAATTTTGTACCTGTCAAACATCAGCATTGTTGTGCTGACACCAGCATTTAGCACCTCTGTGCCTGAGCACAGCCCACTCAAAGTCAATATGTGAAACATCATATCATAACCTACTATATTTATCCTGTAAACACAACTATTTTACCTAGACGTGTTGTAAAAGAGCATTTCATGTTGCCCAAATGTTAAACGACTTTCATCCCACTGACAGTATGTGTATTCTCCTATTTGTCTTGTTAACATGTGGTGTTAAATGTCACACAATGTATGATGTTAATGAACTGAAATCTGACATTATTGTAGGTGTTCTGTACTGTATTGTCTTAAATCATGTCATTAGTTGTGTTGATGTGGCAAAAAGTTAAATTCCCTGACCCCACGGAGACTGGCTGCTGTGACCAAATCACTAATGACTGTACTTTCAGATAAAATGAACTTTATCTATATGCATAAAATAGACAGACACTCCAAAAATGAAAAGAAAAGCCAAACACAGAGAATATTTTATTTATTGCCCCAAAGCATTTGAATATGTTAACTACTGTTTCCCATGATGCCTGACCTTCTAGCCTTAAGCAGGTGACGGTTTAAATAGTTTATACACTGTCCCTCCAGTATGTAGTTTTCACCTTAAATCATGCATAAAGCAGGAGGACTGTGAAATTCAAACCTACACAGCGAACACTATAACTAATCAAACTGTCCTATATTTTGGCCCTACTATAGCAAATAAACTCAGTGAAGGAAGTTCTGACTATAAAAAATGTCACAAAACAGTATGATAAACCCGTATAAGATAAATTGCTGCTTATTTCACTGGAAAAGAAGAATTCCCTTCACCTTTATGAGTCAATAAAACATCTCTAAGGCAATCTTTGATTTTACTATCCCTGACTAAAATGTGCCTTCGTACCTGTGAGATCCCCTGTGGTTAAAATTTGAAAGCTCACCACACAATGAAATAGGTTTTGGATGCTCTCAGGTGATTTGTCTCATACTTACTCATGTCTGACATACTGAGGTGTAAAAGAGTCGCTTAGAAATTCCTACTGATCTGTTTTCCCAATCGCTGGCTGGATTACGTTCTCAAACTCTTTCACAGCTCGCTGGACTAGTCAAGAATTTGTAGTTAGACTGACTTGTGTAATTAGCAGGTGTATGTATGTTCCATGTAACATATACGCTTTTGCTTAGCACATTTTCAGTAACCCCACAGTTCCCCTGCATGTTGTTAGGCTTACAGACATTTGGAGAAAATCTAATCCAAAAATTGGGGTATTAAGATGCTGTAAAAACTTTGAAGCAGCTGGTCGATTGTCTGTGAGTTTGGAAAAGCTCATCTGCAGAAACGTAATGCATGATTCTTTTATTGGTTTTGTTTCAGTGGTTTCAAATAGGATGAGAGCCGGCTGTGTCCATTGAGTGTTCCTGGCCTTTTCTAACCAACGTCTGTGCTCAAATATTTGCATTTCATTATGTGTCTGATGATAGGGAGATTACAGTTTTAGCATTATGATGACATGACAGTATTTTTTTATAATAATGCGGAATTTGTTGCAGCCATTTTGATAGAAGACCGTAGCAATATCTGTTGTAAATTTGGGTAAAGATACGACTTTCTGAAAAAAAATTGTATGTACATTTTTGGCTATTTATACCTGATATTATCAAAGCATTGTTTTAATGGGGCCTTCGAGGGCAAGTGACTTTCTGTATCAGTGTGTATATGTGTGTGTGCAAATATATAAATATGTATATAAGCTTTGAGTGTAATATCACGGTTCACCAATCTGATAGGGAACATATAGACGGGCTTCTTATACACACACTCACAAGCATATGAGCATCTATATGCACCTGCAGCGCAAATATGAGCACAGACCCACTCATAAACACACAGATATTCACACACATCCAGCTGCATTTTAAGTAATGCAGTGACATTCACACATACAGAAACTACACATTTAGTGTTTGTTATATAGCACACACACACACACACAGTCACACACTCATAAACACACACGCGGTGTGTGCTCCTAGAAGATTGTGCTGCAACTAAATAATATCAAATTACCACGGCAAAAACTGTTTTAGTAATTAGCCAAAATATTCCCACTGTTAAGTGAAAACTCACACAGGCTGCATAATGGAAAAGTGCACTGACTGGTTTTATTTCTGCTTTATTTAATATGTTGTATAATTTAGACAGCAACTTCTGCTAAGTTCAGTGGGTAAGGCTGTTTTTATGGGTCTGTAATTTCCTAGGATGTTTCCTAGAGAGAGCTGTGTGATATGGTATACATTATTTGTTTTGATAAATCAAAGTAAACATTAATTCATTATTCACTGATTTTTGGAAACTTTATTTTTTAATAGATATTAAATTGCATGGCTGCCTGTAGGCAAAATTTGACATTTGTGCTGTTTCAGTTGAGCTGACCTGGTCATGCACTGACTAAAAGACTCTACCAGTTTACACCAGTAATTAACTGAGGTTACTCAATTGAAAATGACTTGAACACTGTGTCTGGTTTTTTTCTTTATTAGCACAGGAAACTTCTCTGGAAATGATTAGGAAAATAATGTTACCTGGTTATTCTCTACTTAAACCTGACTTTTTGATTTGATGAACAACAGCATATAATTCAGAAATGTATGAAGAAATAATTTGCAGATGTTTGTTTGGCTTCTAATGGAGCAGTTCCTTCAAGGAAACTCCTCAGGAAATTAACTACTGCTTACAAACTCAACTCAAGTATCTGAACTCAAATAATGGTCTATGCCTCTGTTTTCTCTGTAACAGCTGCACATTACATAGTTTTTTCCAGGGCACTAATAAGAAGTCATGGGGAAATTATAGACCTGTAAAATAAAGTGTTGCCTATTAGTGTTTTCAAGGCCGTGATTGTGCCATTTCCAACTACAGAGAATGAAAACATTGATGATTACCAGTGATGTGACCCACTGATTAACTGGTGAAACACTGTGTGGTGAAGTAACCACACAGGAAGAGAGAAGAGAGTGAGAGAATGGAGGATGAGAAACGACAGACAGGAGGAAGAGACAGAGATAATGAGACAGAGATGGAGAAAAGATGGTGGAAGTCAGAGAGGCAGTGAGGAGGAAAGAAGTGTCAGGAGGCGCTGAAGAAACTCAACCTGAGCTCTAAATGGCTCCTTAACAAGAGGCTGAGACAGCAAAATGAAATTATACACACATACACACACACACACACACACACACACACAGTCACAACCACACACACAGACATCCAGAGGAAGGACCTACAAGTATGATGTGTTTTACGACACATACTTGTTCATGTTGCACGGTAAATTCGTCCTCACGTTGCCAACATGCATTAATTAAATTGGTACAAATATATTGCATGTAAACAGGTACATTCCTACTTGAGTCTGGCACTCACAAATTTGCATTTAACACGCATGCACACACACACATTGCATTGTCTCTGTGGTCAATATGAGTTGATATGCATTACACACACCACACACACATGCACGTACACCCCCTCCCCAAACACACATTTAGCCTCACACACGGTGATAGGTCTTTTAAAGGGGTGTTTCACACCTCATCGCATTTCAATTAGTAGGTAGGAGACACACACCACACACACACACACACACAGAGAGGAGAGAGAGCTTGACAGTCTGTCCATTGGGTGAAGAAGATTCATTTGGATTCTCATCTCTTCTCTTTCCTCTTCCCTTCTGTATGTGCCCTTTCTTTTCACTCTCCCTCCTTCTCTACTTATCTACCCCCTGTATATTCACTTTGCTCTCTCTCTCCCTCTCCCTCTCTCTCTCTCTCTCTCATTCTTTCCCTCTTTCTCTCCATATCAATGTGAGTGACAGTGGTTTGACCTCCCTGGGCTGTCAGGGGAGGCTGTTGCACAGACAGCCTGAATAGAGGAGTCTCTCCCTGGGTACAAGTCTGCTGAGGGCTTGAAGAAGGAGGAGGACATCCAGGAGCAACATTGCCCATGGCGTACATGCAATACTGACAACACAGCCTCTGAAATTGCATAATATCCACTTATAATGCAGGCATAATTTGGTTTTCTAACTTGGGTCTTTGTAGCTTTAGCAATCATTTCTGTCATGTGTATATGATAACATTGTGCTCACTAAAGTAGTTGCTGAGATCTGGGAACGTGGCAACATTGCTGCACTAAAATGCAGGCAAGCTAAGTTAAGTGAAGTCAAGTTTATTTTAATTACATCCCCCAAAATCACTGTCTGAGAGGGCGTCACAGTTCATTTCACAAGTTGTGGTGGGATTTGTTTTAAGTAGAGCATGATAAAAAACGCCAGTGTCAGCGGCACAACATGTAGGCAGACATATCACCCAGCAGAGACTATACGTCATCCTCTGTTCTTAGGCCTTGAATTTGAAATGAGGAAAATGGGAAGGAGGGAAGATTCCGCCTCCATAACAAAGAGAGGCAATAGGTGCCCTATGTTGTTGTATGAAGAGGTCAGATCAGATGTGTTACAAACAAGGCCGTAGTCTCTTTGCCTCTGTTTTCTCCTCAAAATAAGTTTGTTTGACCTGAGGGTTTGTTTAAATCTTGTCTAATTGCTCATGTTCCTCACTCTGTTGAGACTTTTTTTTTCCGTGATGTGACTCAGATCTCAACAATTAACTTGGTGAGTGCAATGATATTCTTAACCACAGGAATCCTTAATCAAAACTATAAAAACAAGATCCAAGCTATAATAAATCACATTTATCCTTCAGAGACTTAACTCATTTCTGCTCTCTCGCTGTCTGTGATGTTCCTCCTCACACTGCGGCTTGACTTTATTGGGTAACGCGTCAGTAATCATCTCAGCTCGGCCTGTAATATTTCACCGCGCTGTTGGGGGAAAAAAAAAAAAAAAAAAACTCATCCTCCGACGCAAACTGTTGGACGGCGACGGCGGACGAGAACTCTGAGCTACAGCAGAGTAGCGTTGTCAGTCTCATCTCATATGACTGACACACAGGTAAGAGGAAACAGACAGAGGTCGAACAGAGGTCAAGAGGGAGCGTAAGAGCTGTCCTACAGAGTGTGTGTGTGTGAGAGAGAGACAGGCAGAGGATAGATTGGGTATAAATTGAATCCTTTCCAATAGGGAGGCTATTGTCTGTTCATCACCTCTGAAACACACACACAAACACACACATCTGCCTCACACACACTGTGAGGGTGAGGTAGGCGAAACTGATCCCACACTCTACTCAATACATGCACACACCACTAACCCTCGTTTTCTCTCTTCCAATCTGCCCTCCCTTCCTTATCTTATCCTCCTCTCATCCCTCTCTTCTCTCCCTCTTTCATCCTCCAGATTCTTCTGCACAGACCCTTGGTGTATTTTTTTTCCTCCCCTGATGCGACCGACGGTGCCTCACAGCTCATACAGCCTTACATTTAAGGCTGTAAAATGTTTGTTTGCCTCATTACGTTACAACAAAGCTCAATGTCATATTCTTCAAAAATGTATGTTGCTGTGGATCATTGCTTTTGCCAAGATTTCCAGGCAGATGCATCATGTGAAACTCTGCTCTGTTGCTTCTCACACCCACACAGATTTATTGTTTTTTTTTCTGTGAGATGAAAAAAAAAAACAGCATTTATGACTGATAATGTTTTTTTTCTGTAATCTCTCTTTCTCTAATGTGTCTTTTATTGCACCAGTACAGAGCAAAGCCCTCAGGCGCTGCACACACACACACACACACACACATATATATATATATATATATAACCCCTCCTCTACCTCACACATACACACATACAGGCCACATGCTGAAACATAACATAATATGTTTGACTTGATATTATTATAAAATCACACAATATGTAAGATACACAAACATGCCGACGCATGCACTCCTACTCACATGCACACACAGGCAGGTTCTGCACTTTTGATGTCATGATCTAACTGTGTCAGCGAAGCACTAATTCTGTGTCGTTTGTCAGTTCACTGACAGTCGCTCACACAGAACAATAGCTTGTGTGTTTTTCCCTTTCTTTTATGAGCGAGAAGCTGTATTTTACTGTTAGCCCTCGGCTACAGAGCGGGCAGACAGACGAAGGAGAAACAGAGACAGAAAGTGGAGGAGACAGAGAAACCAGACATTGCAAATAAGGGAAGCGAAAATGGCTCTGTGCGTGTGTGTGTGTGTACCCTGTTGCCAGTGCTATTAAAGTTGTATTGCGCAGGGCTTTTAGAACATCGACCATCAGCCAAGCAACTTTAGCTAATAATTTTTTAAAAACCTCTGTGCTTTGTGCATGTCAGGGCTCCTTCCCAGTGTGTGTGTGTGTGTGTGTGTGTGTGTGTGTGTAGGTGGTGTAATAGTTGGGATTGTCAGCCTGTATTTGTATATGACCTTTCATCTTCCAGAGACACATGCATGACCATTGTTAATCAACAACACCAAAATCGGAGATTCAGGTGGGAGAAGGCAAACTCAGTCCATGACCCTAGTATTTTTTTCCTGTGCCTGTGTGTGTGGGTGGGGCTTACCCACCTGCTCCCTGGTTCTGTCTCCACATCTGCTTCCTGTCAACTCAGGGTTTTGCACATTCAGAGAGAGAGGAGAGAAAGGTGACCTGTTGATACAGTATATACTGTAAGTCCTCCCAAACATCATATTTTTCGTTTTAAAAAACAAACAGAGTATTAAACCTGATAAACATTTTAAAGTCTCTGGCGTCCCTTGTCAGGGTGGATACTGCTAAGTCATGACAAGACCATGATGACAATAGCTGCACCACTCTCCCTTGCTCTGCCTTCATGCATTGTGCAATGGTTTCAATGATAGATACAGTATATTTTTGGCTGCAAATGCTATGCTCATGAATAAAGTTGCAAAGCCTGAAGGTCAGCCATTCAAGGCTAAGAAATGTTACGAGCGGAAAAACATATGTAGCAGTCAGACAAGTGAACAAACATATAAACGAGTGACAACCTTCTTTCACCGGATCTTTTAAATATGTTTTTAAATCTTTTTAGATTTAGAAATCTGAGAGCTGTTGTGTTTTGAGTGGATGAAAAGGAAAATTTGCTTATTACCCTGCAGTGATGACAACACATATACAGAGATTATTTCCAGCATGTACACATTCTAATGCACTCAAACACACAGACCCTAACTCTTTATGCATCAAGGTGACTCTGTCCAAAAACGAGCAACCAATGCCTTCTCTGTGAGATAAAGAGGAAGACAAAGAGAGAGAGATGAGGGAAAGAGAGGAAGAGAGAGATTAAGAGAGAGGGGGAGAGAGAGAGGAGGGAGTGCATGCGGAAAAACAGAGGACAGACTGAAGTCATTCAAGCTTTTCTTCCCCCTGAATAATCCCAGTTTTGTCCAAATTTAGTTGGAGGAGATTGTGGAACATCCAGTCCTTGACATCAGCCAGAAAGTCATGTAACAGCACCAACTTCTACTGAGACTGAATCCCTCTGACATTATTCCTGTACATGCTTCTCTCTGCAGGTTTCTTTCTCTCCTTTTCCCCTCTATTCTCTTTTCCTATTTCTTTTACTCCTCCGCTCTGATTTTATCTTTCTCTGTCAGTCAAGTAGGTGCATTTCCATTCATCTGTTTTCATGCACATTAAATAGAAACACTGGAAACTTTGTATGAAAGTAGTGGATGTAAATGTAAATGAGGAGCAACATTAGCCCCAGCTGGATTCAGCATGAAGCGTTTATTTTTACATAGCACATTTGTACAACAGATCTGTACACCTTCAAGCAGAGACTGACTGACTGCTGTATATGAGGGTGTCTGCACAAATACAAGTTCTACATTTCATCTCTATATCCCTCCGCGCTCCCTCCCTCCCTCCCTCCTGTGTGCGTGTTGTCATTGGCCGCATGTGTGTCGTCATTAGTCATGGCCGTCATGGGAGGAGCGCAGCCAGGCGGAGAAAAGTCGGAAAACAGATTTAAACCAACGTGTGAACCGTTGCCTCGTTTTGTCAGTATTGTGAGAAAACTTAATTACCGAAGAAGCCTGGCTGTTAAAACAAGATTTGAAGTTATTTTTTGTCGAACAGGAATGAGGCTGGACGCTGAACATACCCGCAGCACGAAGCTAAGGGTAAGGAGCTAAACTAGCTAGCGGCTAGCATTAGCATTTCCGTTAGCGGCGAGCGTTAGCAATAGCCTTCTCTTTTAATTACTTCTTTTGCAGGAGTAATTGTCTTTTAATGAAATTTTGCAGGAGTAACTGTCTATTAATGAATTTTTCAGGAATAATAGTCTTTTAATGAAATTTGCAGGAGTAATTGTCCTTAGTATTTTCACTTTCAAAATCAGGTTAATAAGGGCCTGCAGGCTGTTAACCGAGCAGCTGCTAACGTTAGCTCACGTTGTTTCTAGATGCTCAGCTTGTTTTTACGTTAGGATTCCTTCAGTGTTCATGGTTCAGGAGGTTTTCACTGGGAGCCGAATTGTCCACAGAGGCCTCGTTGAATAAAGCAGTTTAATATTTTAAAAAAAAATATCAATGTTTCTCCGCGGCACGGACACAGGACATTAAGAGTGGCTGTTTGCTAAGCTTGTCTCTCTGATACCTGAAGGTCCAGTTGGTTTAAGATTAGAGTTATAACATTATATAAATTGACAGTGACACTCACAAGTAGTCTGGTGAAAATGTTTTAATGTCCGGCCATCCGGCCGACAGCCGGCGCTCACAAAAAACACTGTGGATTTATTGCACCGAAATGCTCATGTGACAGCTAACGACAGTATCAGATAACAAATAGTTTTGGTGACTTAAATGATTTTAGACGATATGCAGCTACAGCTCTTAAAAAGAATCTGATGGAAGCCAAGAAAGTAGCAATAACAATCGATGCATGGACCGCTCTCACGTCGGAGTATTAGGTCGCTATCACCTGCCGCTACATCGATGGTGACTTCAGGTGATTTCAGGTCCTGTGCTTTAGACTCTCAGCACAGGTGAAGTTAGTTGATCTTTACACTACAGTGCTAAAGACAATTAAAATGCCCATCCCTGCGACAAACGAATCCCAATGTGGGATCACTTTTGAATGTTGCCTTCGCACGCTTCGTTCCCGGGCCCTAATAAGAAAAGTAATAAGTAATGGTAAAAGTTACCTAATATTAGAGTAACAGTACCAGTGAAAGTAAAGTAATCTGTAATATAAAAGCAATGCAGAGGTAACAGTAATCCAGAACAGAAGTAAAAATGTCAAGTTATAGTAAGACACCAAAATTGTCAAATAAAACGCCACAGTATAGTAAAGCATCAAAAATGTTATAGCATAGTAAGACAACGAAATGGCAAACAATTTCATGTAAAGCATAAAATTGTTTTGTTAGAATGCTCTGGTTCAGCTGTAATGTTGAATATTTATCTGTATTTTCGTAGATAAACTGTTGATGAGGAACAGGCAGTAGTGTATTGATCATTTTTCTTTGTATGTTTCTCTTTGATTTCCTCCAGGTGTCTCCACCTCATCCATGATCAGCAAGATGTCATCCATGATCGCAGAGACATGGTCCATGATTGGAGAGACATTGTCCACGATCATGAGACGTGTAGAAAAATCGCAGTGACGGAGTTTCCCGATTTGACGGCATCATCCGCGATCAGAGAGACATTGTCCGTGATCACAGAGAGTCTTTGTACAATGAAGAAGTTCATTGAGACCAGGACAGAGGCCTCCAGGTAATTCACAAACAGCTTTACATCAAGCTGTCCAACACAGAGCACTGACATTAAACTGTTTATGTTCAGTATTCAGTATATCAGAAAAGTGTAATAATAAACGTAATCTGCAATATAAAAATTAACTATAAGTAATCTGTATTAATAGCAGTATAGCAAAATCAGAAGTAAGACATAATTGTCAAAGTATTCTGTTACTAGATGTAGTTTGCAACAATAAAAGTTATCTGTAAATTTAGAAGTAATATGTGATAAGAAAAGTAATATGTGATGGGAAAAGTAATCTAACATTAGAGGCAACAGTAAAAGTAATCTGTAATATAAAACAATGCAGAAGTAAGAAGAAGTACAGAAGTAAGTAATCCAAAATGGAAGTAAAAATGTCACGTTATAGTAAGACATTAAAAATGTCAAAAATGTCATAGTATAGTAAGGCATAAAAATGTCAGTTGTTATTGTTAAGGATCAGTCAAAATGGGATTGAGAAATATCTTCCGTTTGATTGTATATAATCAGAAATTCTTAATCTTGTGTATGTGCTAGACACACTAGACTACACCAGATGAAGCAATATAAATTTTACAAATAAAATATTGGAGTTGTTCATAAGTGTGTTCATTTTACCTGTTGGTCAGAGGGTGATTTTAATAATATCTTTATTGTGTAACAACCAGTTCTACACTTATTTACTTCAACATTTTCACATAAGCTGCTGTTAAGACCTTTGTAAATTTGGTTGTTATCCATTAAACGAAAACAACACAAACAAAGACATTTTAAATATGTGTTAAGAAGAGGGAGGTTGAAATTTGAAATAATGACTCTGTATGTGACCATCTGTGGTGGACGAAGTACTCAGACTTTTTTTACTGAAGAATAATGAACACCACAAGTTAAAATCCTGCATTCAACTGATAGTGTTTATTATTGTTGTGCAGTTCACAGTAACATACATGATTGTGTCAGTGATTAGTTGATAGACACAAAATCAATAATCATGTTCACTTTTTCCGAAATATTTGATGTTGTTGGTTCTTCAGGGAGGTGGATGACAGTCTAACTATTCATTTTCTGAAAGCCCTCTAATATTTGTTACCTGCTCTGGTTCAGCTGTTGATGAGGAATAGGTAGTCAATTGATCATTTTCCTTTGTATGTTTCTCTTTGATTTCCTCCAGGTGTCAGGTTCGTCCTCGACATTGTTCATGATGGCTGAGATGTCATCCATGATCACAGAGACATGGTCCACGATCTGAGAGACATTGTCGAAGATGAGGGATGAGTCTGTGATCACAGAGACGTAGTCACCATCAGAGTCTTCATACAATGAAGATGTTCTTTGAGACCAGGACTGAGGCCTCCAGGTAATTCACAAACAGCTTTACATCAACTGTCCAACACAGAGCACTGACATTAAACTGTTTATATTCAGTATATCAGAAAAGTCTAATAATAGAAGAAATCTGCAATTTAAAAAATGTACAAGTAATCCTTATTAATAGAAGTAATGTAAAAGTAATGGGCAATATCAGAAGTAAGATGTAATAGTCAAAGTAATCCGTTACTAGGTGTAGTTTGCAACAGTAAAAGTTATCTGTAAATTTAGAAGTAATATGTAATAAGAAAAGTATGTATTGGTAAAAGTAACTTAATATCAGAGGTAACAATAAAAGTAATTTGTAATATAAAAGCAATGCAAAAAGAAGAGTAATCCTAAATAGAAGTAAAATATATATTAAACAGACCGGCAAAACATTCAGTGTTCAGAAGTATTTATTTGAGTAAGATAATACTTTATTAGTCCCACAGCAGGGAAATTCAGTGTTGCAGTAGCAAAAATAGAAAAAGGCATAATATAAACAAGACAACATATAAAACAACATAATATATAAAAATATGAATAATATGAGTAATATAACAACAGGACTATGTACACAGTAAATCACACAAAAATGAAACAACAAACACAAAATCTAACTTGTGTGTGAATATGTGTCTGTGGAAAACAAAGGCAAGATGGCTGCTTTAAGATAGTTCCTTTGTCTTTAGCCGAATGTTTAATTTCATTAAAATATTATTTAAAAAAGGCCATAGTATAAAGATGTCATGTCATAAAAAATAACTTATTAACCTAACTAAACAATTTCTTATTAAATAACATCATTTTAGTAACAGCACAGTTTAAATTGTTTTCCTGTATTTACATTTGTATTTACACATTTATTTACATTGACATGGTTCATGTTTATCTATCGCTGTAAAATTTGAGGTATAAGTTTCAGAACTATTTCTAGTCATTACTGTGACTGTTATAACAAGAAAAACACTAAAATACTGACTTAGTTGTAAAAAGTTTAGTTTAAATCATTGTAATTAGGCATCAACAATGAATAAGGGCAGTTTAGGAAAGGGAAAATAGATCAGTTTCTGTGATTAACACGTGTTCTTGTCTCTGCAGGAGAAGAAGACAACCACAGCTGAAGACCTGAAGTGGATGAAAGAAACAAGTTAAAAGTGTTACGAAGCTGTTAATTCGATAAAAGACCTCCACCATCTAAATGCTGGTAAACAGTGTTTCCTGTTCAAGTGAAAACACTTTGTTTTTCTCCACCATCTGTAAGGTAGTCATGGGCAATTTTCCAAAGACTAATATGTCTTTACTAAACACCTGTGAGAACATTCAACTGCTTATGATACGACTAATTAATAATTGTATCATAAGCAGTTAAATGATCACAAAGATGCCTAATAAACATGTTCATCTTTGGAAAATGTGCTCATAACTACATTAACCCTAATCAGCTCTAACAAGTGTTTAATTATAGTCAAATGTCTGTCATTATCTTTGCTGTGATTTGTTAAATGTTGTCTGGAATAAAATCAGTAAAGGTTTCTTCCTAAACTTTTGAGTTGCATTTCTCTGTTTTGAAACTGATGTTATACAAATCATTTTCATTGCATTTTATTTTAAGAAAAATGTTAGGATTCTCATGTTGTAATTTTTTTTTAACCCATTTTTAAGCATTTTGAAAATATTCGTATATTTTTTCTAATGTTTTATTTGTTATGGTTTTATTTACTTTTAACTTTTAACAGGTTACACTCATTATTCAGATATATATTTTAAGGGTTTTTAATTAATTTTTAAATCATTTCATACTCATGTTAGGGTTAGGTTTTTTTTTTAAACAGGTTTCATGCTTACTTCTTATATAAATAAAGTGTTTATTTCTAAAGGTTGAATATTTAATTTATTTATTAAAAGGGTTTCTATTCTAAACTAAAATTTTATATTTTCTGTTTTATAAATATGTTTTGTTTACATATTTTTTAGACTTAGTTTTTGCAGCTACATTGTTGAAAAATAATATTAATTAAAATAAATAATACTAATTAAAACTGATAAGTTACAGTAGCTTTAATTTGTTGCTATTTGTACCAGACAAGAGGTTTTAAAGTGTCAAACTACAGCTGAGATAATGACAGACTCAGACTGAAAAGAATAAACTTAACACTGACCTGGAAATGTCTTTATGTCTCTCTCTCTCTCTCTTCACATGGTTGAAGTTTGAATCCTGTAGAAAAAAACACAACAAACATTAATATAAATGTGTGACTTTTAACACATTGAAATAAAAGCACAGAGTGTTCTGGATATTGAACTTCAAACTGTCAAAATATCAGAAGACACTAAATCTACATAGAAACAAAGAGTGTGGGCTAACTGGTTCTAGGACTAATCAAAACTAGTCCAAGAGTTAAATTTGCTTTTTACACAAAAACATAAGAAGGTGCTCTGACTGGAGAACTGACCCCACCATTTCCTGATATATTGTTTCTCCAAAGTCAATTAAAATTTGAACTAAATTTGGTTGATAGAAGCCAAAATGAAGCAAAATGACAATGTTTCTAGTGTGACACTGAACTGAATAAGTTCTTCACATATTTATGATTTATGGTAATGAGAAAGACAGAGAGAGGGAGACGAAGAAAGAGAGGGAGAGACGGGGAGAAAGAGAGACACAAATCCTGTTGTGTGGGAGGAACACTGAGGAAAGCCCAGCATCCACTCTGTGGATTATCACATAGAACGGAACGATAGCCAATCAGGAATCAAGCTGACTGAAGATGTAAGCACAGCAAATTAGAGACATTGTGGTCCGCCATGTTTGTTTACTCTACAGGTGGGAGATTTGAAGTTCTGAGAGTCCAGACTGGCTGTTGGTGGTGAATCTGTTAGGGTGTGGTGTGCTGTGTTGGTCTTTTCTCTGCACATCACACGCTATAAGAACAAAACTGAAATCTGACATTATTGTCGTCATGTGTGTGGTCTCTCACATTTTCTACATTGGGCAAGATTTTGAAAATCTTCTAGTGTGTGCCAGGCTTAAGAGAGCGAGGGAGAGAGATGTAGAGAGGGAGAGTGAGAGAGAGAAAGAGAGGGGGAGAGAGACAGAGTAAGAAGGAGCAAGAGAGAGAGACGGAGGAAGAGAGCTGATGTTTAAATTTTTCTTTTTCTTTGAACTGTACATTCATGAACAGATCAGTTCCTGTAAGATCTAATATCATGTCAGTGTTCTGTGTTGGACAGTTGATGTAAAGCGGTTTGTGAATTACCTGGAGGCCTCAGTCCTGGTTTCAAAGAACTTTCTAAGTGTACGAAGACTCTCTGAGATCGTGGATGAAGTGGTGACACCTGGAGGAAATAAAAAGAGAAATATACAAAGGAAATGATCAATACACTATGACCTATTCCTCATCAACAGTTTAACAATGAAAACACAGAGAAATATTCAACATCACAGCTGAACCAGAACATTTTCCAAAGTTAGAGGAGTGTCTCAGAAAATGGGTTGTTTACTGTCACATATGACAAGAAAAAGCATCACACCTTTAGGAATCAATAACAATAAATATTTAGGAAAAATTAACTAAAATGATCTTAAATCTTAAATTTCTTTATCAATTGTCCATCAACAAATCACTGGAGGAGTCACGTATATTACTGTGAACTGCATAATAAAAACTTTCATTTAAGTACATTTTTGAAAGCAGGGTTTTAACTTGTGGTATTTAAAATTATACTTCAGTCACAGCAGAAATTAACCGACACTACTTTTTTATTATAAGTAGTACCATTATCTGACAATTTATAGACATCGTTAATCTGCTATTATTATATTCAATACTAAACTCATTAAATACCAAGGATTTCAACAGTAACACTGTTACTAACATTAATAATTCAGCTCATCAACACATTTTTTCAGACTGGGTAAAACTTTAGGACACATACCTGTTTGGATTTGTTCTGTCCAGGCTGCAGCAGCTCAAAGAGTAAACCTGGAAAACACAAGTACAACACTTGAAAAACAAATAACCTCATTAATAAAGAATAGTTCACCTCCAAAACTTGAACAGTGTAGAATAATACAACACTGAAAATTTAACACTAGAACCTTGACGATCACACTTTGAGTTTTGAGGTGAATAAATTAATTATGTTACTAGAATATGACTTTACTGATCTCAGAGAGAAAAGCAATTTTATAATAATTTCTAACTGTAATCTCAGCTCGTACATTGTGACCTACTCTTGAGGCTTAAAATCTAGTTTTCAAGCTTGTATTTAACACAAAACTGAGCTCAATAAAGTCTCAAGTCACCACAAACAAATTCCTAATCAATAATATACACAATAGGGAATCAATGGATGGCAAGGCAAAATGATCACACTGAGATGCTTAACTGCCACACTGAAACACAAAATGACCACAAAGAAGCTGAGCATAAGTAGATGTACAACAGCCAGCTAAAGACGCAAAACGATGCAATACGACCACAGATAGACAAAGTAATCACATCGACATAATAATCCGCAAGACTGACTTACAAAGAACAAAATGGAGCAGAAAAAAGGAAGCATAAAATGTCTGCAGAGTCATTGTAAAGAGATGCAAACGGAGTTGTAAACAACAACTGAATACTAAACAGTTACCACCCTCCACAACTCATGTCAGTGATGCCTCAGTCACAGAAACACAAACACACTCTTACCCACGCGATATAATCAACTAAAATGAAATTAAACGATATCATTACAAGGTAATGCTAAAGCTAACGCTCTCCGATAACGTTAATGCTAACGCTAGCCGCTAGCTGTTTGCCTTACCTTCGCTGCAGGTGTGCTCAGCGTCCAGTCTCACTCATGTTCGACAAGAAAGCAGCTCCAGAGTTTGTTTTAGCATCCAGACCTCTTCATTAACGACAAGAAAGCAGCTCCAGGCTTCTTTGGTGAGGACGCTTCCTCACAGTACTGGATGTGGACCGTGTAAAAAGACAATACTGACAAACCGAAGTAACCGCTCAAACTTGGTTTAAATCTGTTTGTTTCTCCGCCTCTCTGCGCTCCTCCCAGAAGTTCGTGGCCAATGAGGAGACGCGTCGGAGCCAATGACGACATACGTCAGTTAACATTGGCAGAAAAACGCTGATTGGCCAGCCCTTCTGGTCACATGATGAGGATTTACCACACTGAGACAGTTAAAGCCTTGAATAAATAAATAACTGTGAACGGATGACAGGTTTAATGAACTTACGTCACCATAGACTGTATATAAAAAAGATAAGACACTGCACAGATCACATAAACTACACTAACTATACTTAGGAATTTTAAATACCCTGAAGAAAACTGGTGGGAGTTATGGAAAATCACCTACAGTGTCATATCAGTGAATCCTTACAAGGTTAATATATTGATTTAAAAAATACCTTGGAGGACAAACGCTGACAAGTGACTGATAAATGCAAAGCTAAACCACAAAATCAAAATATACTGTATGAAAATGAAGGCTAGGCTTTGAGTCTGCTTTATTTTTCAGTTTCCCTGTCATAGGTTTAAAAAAAAAAAAGTGTCCACAAAAAAATGTGTGTAAAATACTCCCCCAGAAAATTGCTGCTGAAGCATGGTGTGTACCAACGATGCTCCCTTCACATTTCTGACTTCCTCCTCATATAAGCCTGCCTAGAACCAGTCCTGTAGAGCTACAAAATGCCAATATAAACTTAATAAAGAATTAAATTTGTTACAATCCAATTAGTATGAGTCTTTCATTATACTCCTCAATTACCAAATATGTAGCAATTACATCATCAGTCATAAATCAGTGTGCATTATTTGTCTGATAATGGGTGAATGATAAGGTGGAACGTCCCCACCATGAAACCCCAGACTCCAGCAACTGAAATATGCAAACTGTTAATCAATCAATAAATAAATGCAGGTTAGACACAGCACCCTGCTCATAAAACCTAAGACTTACTAGTTCTCACATAAACTGAAACATTATAGAAATCTCTGAGGTAACAGCAATTTGATGCAAAGAGAAATTTATTTCATTATGTTAATGTTGTGCCATGGTGAATGGTGGCATGAGGCAGGACTGTGCTAAAATCTGTCTAGGTGTTCGATGGCGTCCTCTATCTCCACCACCTCTTCCTCAAAATTCAAAAGAGGCAGGGCATCACGAGGGGCAACATACTCGGCCATGTTGGGGAGTCCGAACACGACAGCAGCAGCTCAGGGCGCTGCGGAAGATCTCCATGTCACAGGCCTCGGTCCACTCATCTGTTGTCGCATCATAGTACTCAACATTATAGGTAGTGGTGAAGCCGTTGAAGCCACCGACAGCAAAGAGCCGGTCGTCGATCACCTCGAGGCCGAAGTTGCTGCGGGGAGTCAACATGGAGGACACTTCATTCCAGGTGTTGGTGCGAGGGTTGTAGGCCTCAGCACTGCGCAGGCGGATGTTGCCATCAAAGCCACCAACCTTTGAGACAGAAAAGTAGAGTACTGGGTGTTAATATCAAGACGCTACCACTTCCTCAGCAACCACGTGTGCGTAGTACAGTATAAAGTGGAAGACAGTTGGACTCTGCTGACTGACTAAATCTCAGACAGTTTGTGTGATATGTGAATCTCAGCAGTGTTTTATGCACTTACAGCGTAGACATGGTCTGCATACGCAATAACTCCAATTCCACTGCGCCTGCTGGTCATAGGGGTGATCATTGTCCACTGGTTGGTCCCTGGATTGTAAAATTCAGCCGTTTGCAGGCACTCATTCCCATTGAAGCCACCACAAATGTAAACCTGAGGAGAGAAGGAGGGCCTGTAAGTAAACTAGCACTTTTATTGGTTTCAATGACTGTGTTTTCTGTATTGATACAAATAGTTCAGGAATATTTTGACATCATTGCAAGGTAATTACAGCTGAGATCCGAACAGAAGCATCCAGTGAAGAATGTACCAGTCCAACCAGTGGACCAATAAATTACATGGCCGATATCATCTGCCTGTGTTATCTCTATCACTAAGACATCAAGACATTGATAAGTGTCAGCTGATAAGTAAAAATTAATTGGACTATGGAAATACTAAATATGTGTTTGAAGTAATTTACAACTAGTATCACCATTACATAGTTGTTGGCAGTTTTTTTTTTTACAACTGCAAAAGATCAAAATCTGATGGTGAGCCTTGACTTTTATGTAATAGGTTTCCGTTTTGTTATTTTACAATGAGCCTGGACATAACACCAGGGCCACTGGCATGTCCAGTTTCCAGTAATAATTTCCAGATGCTCTCGTAATCCACCAACCTTGTCATGTAGTGTTGTGCAGCTGGCATCACTCCTCTGCTCGTGCATGGGCGCAATAAGACTCCACTGGTTGATTTCGGGCCTGTAGCGCTCTGCAGAGCTGAGTCTAGTATGCCCATCATAACCTCCCATGGCATAGATGTACCCATTCAGCACTGTTACGCTCACATAGCAGCGACGACAGTGCATGGGTGCCACCTCATGCCAGGTGTGCGTGTTCAGGTCAAACCTGCGCACACTGTTGAAATGCTCCACCCTGTCAAAACCACCAACACAGTACACATATCCCTTGAGGAAGGCAGCGCCATGATAGGCACGAGCACGCTCCAGATTGTTAGTCACGTTGAGCCAGCGGTCAGCGCGCACATCGTACGCCTCGATGCCGTTAGTCGGATCACCGCCGCTCCAGCCTCCAATGGCCAACAGGATGGCATCAGGCAGACGAGGGCGGGCAAGAGGGCTGCAGAGACCAGACACTGAGGGGCTGTTTGTGATGATGTGAGTTATGGCTTGCATGGCATCATGGGCCATTTGCAGGCACTCAGTGTTCTTTTTCACCAGCTCGTTGGACATTACATTGATCCTTACGTACTCTAAACTTGTCAGGGCAAGTCTGACCTAAGCAAGGACGAGAGGATAGTACAAAGTAGTAGAACAATTGATGGGGACTATTTTCCAGACCCAGAATTAAAGGCAACAATGTACAATGATTTTTATCCTCTGTCCTTCCTGTTAGGGTCTAATACTCAATCAGTCAACACCATCAGCTAAATACAGAGGATGTTAATCTAAACTAAATGCAGTGACAGAAAGTTATTGTACCTTAGAAAGAAGCACAGCGATGTGTCCTTCTCGTTCTTCAGGTACGTGGGCGATCCAGTGAAGGATGGCCTCAAACACAGTACTCTCCTTCTTCACATTAAGATCATCTCTACCAAGGATTTCAGCGAGTTCCTGCTCAGAGAGCTGCAGAAACTCCTCGCAAAGAACAACCTCCTCAAAGTGATCAATGATGTGGCGGAAGGCCTTGCAGTGCAGGTCAGGGCTGAGGCAGATATTTGTGAAGTGCCAGATGCCTGATGCAGTTGTCTGGGCAGATCTGCTCACTGAGGAAGTTGGAGCAAATTTGTACGAGGTCCATTACATTGAGCATATCGGCTGCTAGCATTAGGTCCTGTACGTTGTCCTCCGTCACAGACACAGAGTCGGTGTATGCAAACTCGATGATGACCTGCATCATGTCAGGAGACAGGCTGGGTATGTTAAAGACCTTCTTGTCTGCGGCTGACCAGCGTCTGAAGAGAGCTCTAAGGGTCAGGATAGAGGCACATGAAAAAGAGCAGCCATTTCAAGTGTGTGTGAGCAGATTTCAGATAAGACTAAATACCCAAAATCTACTTAAAGTTACTTACAGCCAAAATTCATTACCATGTGACTAATATTTGAAAAGTAATGTTATCAAACTTTATAAATGTAACTTAGAAAAAATCAGCATTCAGTGTACAACACCCTCAAATATGTGTGGAAGTTGTTTTAACTACATGGCACTTTATCTAAATCAATATCTGCAACTGCTGTCTGTGTGGAGACAGACAGGAATCCGCACCTTTAGTAAACTTCTGAAACAGCCCTAAACATCATTTGAAGTGTGTGATTTTCTCTTCCATCAGGTCTTTAATATCTCCTCTTGTTTCATACAGTTCTATGTGACAAACCTGTCTTTCTTTTTTCAGAAACACTCTATGAATAAATGTAACTCTGTTGAGATTGAGACGTTTCTCAGACTCAGATCATTAACCAAAACAAAACTATCTGTTTTTCTGCTTATTAAGGGACATAAACTCATCAGCCTCCCACTGAGATCAGATAACCAACTCACCGGAAGTACGGGCTGCATTTACAGAGGATGATCTTGTGGATTTGAAATTCAACATCCTCAACTTTGATGACTGCATCACAAAATTCTCCCTCCAGACGGAGATCATTATACACTGAGTTGGACTTTTGTGAAGAACTGACTTGGATACTCATCTTGGTTTGAAAACACGAGACCTTCCTCTCAGCTTTGCGGTGGTTGTTTTGTCTCAGCATGTGAACTCAGTGGACAGAGAATTGTGAACACTGACACATCACTGTGAGGTTCTAGAATAGAATCTTATTACAACATAATGACAAATGAACTGACTATTTAAACCTATGGACAAATATATTTTCAGGAAAAAAGTATTCTCATGTATTATTTACTCATTATAATTTTGTCTTTGTGTAATGTAAATCAGTCCAACAGTAGGTAAATGATATAAACTGGGCCCTTGAGTAGGGTGAAAGAATCCAACATACAGTTGTACACCAGCATTTGGGCAAATAACATATTTTGTTAATTTTTGACTTCACTGAAAATGACTGCATAGATCTTAAACATGCTGTGAGAGCAAGACAGCATAAAAATATCTTAGAATTTGAAGAGATACGCAAGGAAAATTCCTAAATCAAGAAGAGAGAGACTCTTAGCTGCTGCAAAAATCATTTGCAGGCTGTGATATCTGCCATAGGGGGGTTATAAAGTATTGACTTAGTAGAAGAAAGTAAAACAAAGCTTTATAATTATGTTGATGCTTTGTATAAATGCTACCCACATTGGAAACAGTCAAAGAAGTGAAATACACTTATGTACATCTTGAATATTATAAATTATAAGGTCAAGGCAGGGGGCCACCCACACTGATCCTGGTTCTGCTTCAGGTTTCTGCCTCTTTAAAGGACATTTTTCCTTGCCACTGTTGCCAAGTGCTTACTCATGGTGGGAAATGTTGGATCTCTGCTGAATAATACTACAAAGTGTATGGTCTAGACCATCTTTGTATAAAAATTGCCCATGAGATAACTTCTGTTATGAAGTATACAAATAAAATTGACTTGACTTGACTATAAGTTTGTCTGAAGCTATTTCACATGCACACTCTATGGCCTTCTCTTTACTTAGCCTCTGTATCTCCTCTCCCAGTTTATCTCACAGTCCTCCAGGGAAATGGAGCAATTCTTTTGACAACAGAGCAGTGACAAGATGTGACAACATTTCTATGGCTGGTGTCTGAAATCACTCACTCATTCAGTCAAAACCAAAACATAACTCAGTAGTGGGCATTAAATAGCTTTCTCTGTGCTTTAGCTCTTAATGGAGGTAAATGATGAATGAAGCTATGACTTGGAAGGAGGATTAAGGTGAAGTGCTTTGATGTATGACTTCTAGTATTTCACCATCAAAAGATTTCAATTACCAACTTCCTTTCATTGAAAGGGATACAGAATTAGGCTTTGTCCTTTGTGGGACTTTCTCACTTCTTTTGGAGGCTGTTAAACATACAGAGAGATGCAGTTTTTCATGTAAAGCTCAGACAATGCACCCACAGTATCACTGTAAAAATGGGGATAAGTGAAATCAGGTAAACAAATCACTGTCTATCAGGCTGTTTACTACTAAATTGGGTGATAAGTAAATTACAAATTTCATTTTCAGCAAGAACAGAACCCTGAATACATTGATATTGTATTACCTTAAATGGTAAGTGATGAGCACTTTATTCCATTAGCATTAAATGCAAAGTAAGGTTTAGCAAATTGTTAACTTTAGGATATGAAAACCCAGCCTTCTTTCCTTTTTTTTTTTTTTTTTTAATAAAAAAAACAACCCTTACACACACACAAAGACGCAGACAGTTACACACCAAATGACACATACATTCTCCTAAACACATGCATGTGCAAAGTGGCAAATTGCAAAAACACACAGATGCAGGCAGGCATTCATGTACACACAGAGTCAAACACACAGTTATTAGCCCACAAATCTGCACTCAGTGTGTTATTAAACCACTGCCTTCCTCAAGGGCAAACACAGCAGGTAGCCTGAGATCTAATTAGCTAGTTAGCCTTTGGTTGACTGAGTAAAGACTCCATCCAAAAGAAATCTGAACTCAGTTCACGACATTTTGCTCTGATAAAGAGGAAATGTGTGCGGCAGTGAACAGTAGGAGAGAGCATTGTGTTGATGAATGGCTGCTAAATACAGCAGCTTCTGATTAAACAGTATCTGAGGAGGTGTTCATCACAAAAGAGGCAGTGGAAAAGAATGACTGTAATCAAACAGATTTCATCAAACTGCTTGAACTTATTTACTGAGGTCACTGTGCTTGTTTTCAAATCACTGGCCCGCTAATCTGTCTTGAAGGCAAAACAACTCAGGAGTGAGATGTCAAAACATTCAGACACACAGCATGAGCAGAATATTTAAAAGGGAAATAAGTTTTTCTCTCCCCCAAAAGCAAAAACTGTGACTATAAATAACTGTGTGGGGCTGATAGAGCTGGTCATCAATACCAATGACTGAAAGAGCACTTCAACATGTGCTGAGATTCATGAGTTTCAAAAACTTAATTTCCAGATTTGGAATTACAATATTCTCTCTTTACTGCAGCCATTTGAATTTTTAATCACTGAAAAATGGATGATAGAGCAACTGGTCTATGTGTCACCCCCAGTTCGTCATATATGGACACTTGGTCAGGGCCGCTTGGCGTCACTTTTTGTGCCTAAACGTTGAAAAATGAGGCTGAATTAGTACCCAGTGAGTTAAAAAGTGACGCCAAGGGTCGAGTTTCTGAGTAAGAACATGTCAGGAAGACATGCCACGCTAGCACTGGAATTTAGCTTAAAGCACAGCTGTGTACAGCCTCATCGAACCACTAACATAACTGTATTTATATTTACTTGTTGGATATTTAAGGACCCATTTATTGACCCAATATTTCTGTTGGTTTATTGACTGATAGAGCCGTGCTGCCAGCAGGGCTAAAAGTGTAGTTTCAGGCAATGTGGCTGAACTTGAGAAAAGTTTCAGGTGAGGTGAATTTGGGCAGTCTGGCACATTACACCTGAACTCCAGGGTGTTTATTTTCTGCCTCTAACAAAATCTAGCCAACAGGCCTTTTACTATCGGTTTGACATGGATGTCATGTGACTGAAATCACATGACTTCATGAAAAGGTGAAGTCACAGAGCGGGGCAGGGAACTTGTCAGTCAGGAAGTTCCCCTGAGTGCATGTGCAAGACGAGGTCAGTAACATAAGATTCTGATAAGTTTAATCTTAAGGATAGAGTAGTTGGATAATGCTCATATGTAAGAAAACATTCCTAGTTATGTTTGTGATCTATTAAAGCAACAAAATAAGTGTTGAAAATGTGTTTTAGTTTTGTTCATTCAGGTTCTTTAAAATGGCAGTGGCAAGTGCAAAGTATGCACTCAGGCACTTCCTGAAGTAGCACACAAGGTATAGGTCTAATGCTGGTAGAGCCTGGGATATTGACCCTTCAGTGAAGAGTCAAAGGCACGGTAGACCACAATCACACATAAATCTCTCCTCTGCAAGAACTGTCTGTTCCCCGAGTAGCCCCAATTTTAATAGAATGGGGAAGTGAAATGAATAATCTGCCAGTCTGACTGTTGCTTACTGTTGCTTGCATTTCAGATGATTAGATGAGTTATACAGTTTTGAATAGAATGTTTTAAATGAATTTAAATGAATTAACATGGTAGATCTGTTAATCCTGTGCAGAGAGTATTTTTCCTGATATTTTAGTTCTTATATAATATGAAATAAAAAAATATGTTTTTCTTATATATTTAATTAATGAAATTCCTATGAATAGTATACATTTTCTAACTGAAATGAGTTACAGTCAAAAAGTAAAGAAATTAGTAAAGAAATAATAACAGTTTTGCTTTTTGATATTTGTGTTCTCAGTGTACATATGGCTGCTGCTATTTGTCTGCTGACTGAAGATCAGTTTTTGTGTCCCATCTGTCTGGATGTGTTCACTGATCCAGTTACCACACCATGTGGACACAACTTCTGCAAAAACTGCATCAATCAGCACTGGGAAAATGATGTCCAGCACAAGTGTCCCATGTGTAAGAAGATTTTCTACACAAGACCTGAGCTGCAAGTCAATATTTTCATCTCTGAGATGGCTGCTCAGTTCAGACAATCAGCTAAAAAGAAAGACAACAGCAGATCAGAGCAACAGTGTGCCAGAACAGAAGTTCCCTGTGACATCTGTGCTGAAACCAAACTCAAGGCTGTAAAGTCCTGTCTGGTGTGCCTGGCTTCCTACTGTGAGACGCACCTAGAGCCTCATCTGACAGCAATGGCCCTAAAACGTCATCAGCTGATCGACCCCGTTAAGAACCTGGAAGCCCGGATCTGTAAGAAACACAATAAACCTCTGGAGCTGTTCTGCAAGAACGACCAGATGTGTGTCTGCATTCTCTGTGCAGTTTTAGACCATAAGCCACACACTGTTGTTCCTCTGAAAGACGAATGTGAAGGAAAGAAGGCAGAGCTGGGGGAGAAAGAGGCTAACATTGAGGAGATGATTCAGATGAGACAAAAGAAGATTCAGGATATCAAACATTCAGTGGAGCTGAGCGATGAAGACGCACACAGAGAGAAAGCAGCTGGTCTTCAGGTCTACAACATTTTGAGGCAGCTTCTGGAAAGAGGCCTGAGTGAGATCACTGAGTCAGTTGAGGAGAAGCAGAGAAAAACCCAAGAACAGGCCAAAGGTTTCATCACAGAGCTGGAACAGGAGCTCTTTGCGCTGATGAAGAGAAGTGATGAACTGAAGCAGCTCTCGCACTCTGAAGATGACCTAGACTTCCTCCAAACCTTTCCACTCCTGACTACGTTGTTACCCACCAAGGACTGGACAAATGTCAGCATACCTCTACCAATATATGAAGGGAGTGTCAGGAAAGCTATGGAGACTGGTTTTGAACAATTGGAGAAGACTGAGGCCCTCAGGAAAGAGAAACGTAAGTTGTCTGAGGCTGAACTGAGGAAGGTTCAGCAGTATGCCGTGAATGTGACTCTCAATCCCTGACACAGCAAATCGTTACCTTGTCCTGTCTAATGATGAAAAACAAGTTAGGTGTGTGGATTTACGGAACCATCTCCCAGACAATACAGAGAGATTTTCTTATTGGGGTAATGTCTTAGGAAGGCATGGTTACTCTTCGGGGAGATTTTATTATGAGGTTCAGGTGACAGGGAAGACTGAGTGGTATTTAGGTGTGGCCAGAAAGTCAGTGGACAGGAAGGCAAGCAGCCCAATGAGTCCTCAGAATGGTTACTGGAAGGTGCATTTGAAGGATAATGAGTACAAGGCTTCTGATGACCCTCCAGTCTCTCTCTCTCTTAAGTCAAAGCCAAAGAAGGTGGGGGTGTTTGTGGATTACGAGGAGGGTCTGGTTTCCTTTTATGACACCGATGCCATTGATCTTATCTACTCCTTCACTGGCTGCTCCTTCACTGAGAGACTCTACCCATTCTTAAATCCCTGCATTTATGATGGTGGTAAAAACTCTGCTCCCCTGATCATTACTTCTGTTACGTCCACCAAGTAGAGCAGTATTCATCAGGCTCAGTGGCAATGTGCAAGGATTAAATCCAGAAACAACTGGTTTGTCTATTGTCTGAGTTGTAAATGTTTTTTCATCTTTTTTTAATTTATTTTTTTTTTATCAATAATAGATCAATAAGTCTTAAATAATTTTTGTGCAGAACTCATTTACCATGACATTACCAGACTGTATGTGTTACTAAAACGTTCTGGGATTATTATATTCTCTATGGGGAATTATTTTTTAAATTATTATCACAAAATGGTGATTGACAGCTATTGACAGTAAAATGTGTTTCTTTTTTAAGGAAATATGAAGTTTTCAGGGAAGATAATGTCACAGTCCTCATCTGCTAGTTTATCCTTCACCTCCAGTACCTTTCTTCAAGAGGTGAAAAGACTTTTTGTCTTCTTAGCAGATCATATTTACAGAGATCATATTTTTGTTTTATGCTTGAGCTATCTGCCTTCAAACTTGGCATCACTCAGGAAAAATTGTTGCCATAAATTTTACTCATTGCAATAAAATGGAAATAGAGTCATATTTGTCATTCGTGCCTCTTTCTTTCTTTCTTTCTTTCTCTGTTTCTCTCTCTCTCGGGAATGTTTCCTGCGTGAGGTTAAGCAAGCATATCCATGATTAACTGGAAATTTGACTATACAATCCTCTGAGCGTCTCTCAGTCATTATGCCTAAATATGACAGAGTGTTAATACTCAGAGATTTTAACATTCATGAGGGAGAAACAAAGAAACTGGAGCCACAAAGTGAGAGAAGAACAGAGATATGGCTGGACACTAATGAAGATGTATGATGTCAATACACATCACTGTGTATATGTGTGTGTGTGTGGTGTGTGTGTGCTCTTGGAGAAAGGACTTCATTGGGATCTAAATTGCCTCTAAAATAACATGATAAATGCAAGTAGAAAAAAAATAAATTACACTTGTCAGTTGCAATTTATTTAAATGGTAAAACCTCTATTGCTCTACCATCCATGTCATCTCATGTCATCTATCTGCCATTACTACATCCTACTGATTCAAAAATGATCCCCCACTGACTTTTATTTTTATCTCTTCTCTGTGTTATTGTAGATTTAAAGTGTAAGTTAAAATAAAATATATCAAATATTACAGAAAAACAATGTCCATACAGATTCTTTTATGTGTGATAATACAGCAAACTCTGCAAATACTCTCACTTCTGTCCTATCCCTGCTGCCTGTCACTAAAATTTGGACACTAACGTGAAAGCTCTTGTGACCTCTGACCTTTGTGTGCTTTGTGTGAGGAACAGCCTGCAGCCAGACTTGACTCTTTGTCCGCAACAAAGTCAAATTTAAACTGAGGCATAGTGAAAAATGTTGCCAAATATTTGAAAGAATATAAAGTCACATTTAAACAACAGCTTAGAGAAGTTGCTAAAAGAAGCAGAGTTTTAGCAACAAGTCATAAAAAAGGAAATTTCCTCTAACAAACTAAAGATAATGAGGCAAAATGCGACTTGTTTTCTAAAGAAAATCAACAGCATCGAATGTGCCAGCAAATATCCCAAAATAACATGTTTACATTTAGCAGCCCCAGAAATTATTATATATTGTGATGTTTGTGAAGTCTGTAAATGAAAAACACTGGAGACAGACACAGGAAACTGCTGTTCCTATTTCCAACTAAAACTCAACATTTTAAACAGGATTGTTCCCCAACCTTAGCCAAGTATTTACACAGATGTTGTCATCCTGCCAACAGGGGCATCAGATTGCCTCTGGAGGTTAATTACAAATGATTTATTTTGTCATTTCATTTGGTCGACCATAACAGAGAGAAACAAAAGCATTGAACCAGGACAAGGCAACACAAACAGGTGTGTGACAGTTGCAACCGAGGTTATATATCTTAAACCAGTCACATCAATTTAGCCATGAAATGTAGCAAACTGCAAAGCCTGAAGCCAAGTCAGCAGGAATGTCCTAGAAAATTTAGTTTCTCCTTTTTGAAACAAATGTAAAGATTTGATTCACCAATGACTGGAAAGTCCTTGGTAAAAGAAACAAACAAACAAACAAACAACAACAACAAAAAAACTGGAATACCAATGTTTATTTATATGAGTATATCTGTGCTCAGAGCAGTTTTACATGTGTCTAAAGGCTCTGGTGCAATATGCAGGGGTAGGAGAGTAAAAGTAGGTCTGTAGTGCTGCAATGCCTCTTTAAAAAAAAGAAAGAAAAGCTGATGGGGCAGAAAAAGCAGCACTCTGATCCATATTCATAATTCCATTCATTTTACCGAGAACTCTCCACAACTGTTGATTCATTTTGAAGAATCACTCGTTCGTTTTCAGGAGCGTGTGCAGCCGGGTTCTTTTGCATAATTATACAGTTACCTTACAGGGGTTTCCTGTGGTGGTGTGGGTGTGAGAGTGTGGCAAACATAGAAACACACACACATACACACACACACACACACACAGGTGAGGTGTGTTTCTGTACTGTGCTACACACACACGCTCCATAGCCTCCTGCAGAAATTACACATTCAGTTTAAGGGCCCGTTTTTCATTAACCTTTATTTGTCTGGGTTAAGCTGGCTGAGCAAACGTGCTGTTTTTCATTACTTTCTGTTCACACACATTCACACTGGCGAGCCTCGCTAAAAGAAATCCTCAGATGTATTCATTTCCAGCAACAGATTTATTCTCAGGTTTAGGAAGTCTAAAACACAGTGAGGATGAATTTGGTGACTTTAGCAGATGAGGTGCATCATAGTTTTTATTCAAAAATACTGAAAAGATCAACAACTCCAGTTAAAAGCAGCCCTTTAAATAAAGAACATTTTAAACTAAGTTTGAAGAGCTACAACCCTAAAAGGTTATTAAAGCCATTTATTGAGGCAACCAGTTAGCTGGTGGTTTTCCCTGCTTTCTCCTTTAATGTGTTCATATGGTATGTACATTCCACTGGGGAAACCCTTGCACTGACAGTCCTGATGGGTTGAATTTCAGAAAAGCTCTTTGAGGTTCCTCTTAGTTACCGTTGCTACACCTGGGTTCGGGGGTTGAAAACACCATCTCTGGCTAGCTTTTTAATGTTTCCAGTTTCCACTCATTTTGGAACAAAGATCTTACATAAATCTTAAATATGCACCTAATGGCTACATATATGACTATGCTACATGTCAAAGGAAAAAGGTTTGCATCCTCACCACTTCATGTTAAAGACTTGTAAGGCTGTATTGTTCATGTAGCATAGTGTCCTAGTGTGATGATGAAAAATGTAGGATCAGACTTATTTTCTTGTAGCATAACCATGGCTGCTTAGCTTACAGATATTGTTTTAGCATGCTTTCAGTTTTAACATCACAAGAGTTTTCCAGAAGACTTGTCAGTGTGTTTGGGAAATGTAATATAAATTATGCTGCTATTGGCGTCAACAACGTGTCCTCCTTCCGAGCCACAGCACGCTAACAATTACACCTTATGCAAGAGCAAATTTTAATACACTTTTGCTGTTGTGATTTTGGTTTCGGAAATGTCTAAAAAAAGATACGTCCCTACATTTTTTTTAATGCTATCAACCACTTCAGCTTGTGGAAAAGCGTAAAGCTGGACAGACTCGGCCTCTGCCTCAGTTATGTGGGGAAATGTGTGACTTAAGCATTTTAAATGGCGTAAACGATGCAAGTACACACCAAAGTATGTGAATCACATAGACATCTTGCTTAATTTTACAGAAATGCAGCTTGAAACATACAAAGCATACATTCATTCATTCTTTCCTGAAGCTTTTAGCTAAATAAAATCCTGCTGACTCATCATAAATCAAAATGCCGCCCTGGCCTCCAAAGGAAACGGCGGCAAGCTTTTTCCTCTGAACGGATCAATAACACTGTAATGAATTGCACTCAAACACACACAGGTATTTTTCATTATTCCTGCTCTGTGTTGCCTTTTGAAGTGTAACAGAGAGCTAATTTAGCTACACTGATGAGAGGAAAAAACCAAACAACAAACATTTGTAAAGGGTGATCTCTACTGATTTGAGCGCAGGGTTGTGCAAGGTTAAAAGGAAAGAGTCGGAGAGGCTGAGGTATGAGTGTGTGTGTGTGTGTCATGTGCACAGTCAGCAAAGTGTGTATGTGCAGGTGTGTTCTCACAGGTGTGTGTGTGTGTCAGATGAGGCTCGAGGGGATGGAGCAGCAGTTTCCTGCCTCTCTCCGTCGCTCCCTGAGAAATCAATTCCAGCTGCCGCAGAGCCTCTCTTTCCTCCTTATGTCCTTTCTCTTTCGCCCTCTTTTTTCTCCCTCCACTCCTCTGTCTCATTTTTCGTCTTTCATCCACATTTCTCTTCTCCATCGCTCTCCCAGATATAAAAAAATAAGTCATAACAGTTTGAAAAATAATCTAACATTACGTAACATTTTCTCCTACAAACAAAAAGAGCATCAGTTAGTGTTTCAACCATTGATCCCAAAAGCAACAGAGCAACTGGGAAACTTTTTATAGTGATCATGTATATTGAACATGGCACTGATCATATCCACGCCTCAGGAAAACTGCATTTGGATCTTGTGGTGTCCTTTTAAAGCCTGGAAACACACTGGAAGACTATGAAAAGACTTGGCAGGTTTTGCAACCAGTGGAAGGACCTAGATTTTGCTATTTCTATTCAGGTTCTTTGTCATTAACCAGTTCAGACTACAGGATCAAATCCAGATTTTCAGATTTGGATGGATGTCAGGCATTAAACATTGTTCATATATGTTTAATACAACCTGTCCAAGGTGACCTGTGCCGTCTTTATATATTTACAAAGTTACAGCCAGCCTTAAAGTGTTTAGAGCACTCTGGGCAACAAATCAGTGACAAAAAACACAAGGATCGTTTTGGAATCATTGAGCTTTTAAGATTATTTTCTTTTTTCTCCCACTTTGAGCATTCAACAGATTGTGTCTGTTGAAAACTACAATATTTAAGTCAGGGTTTGTGATTCCCCGTTGAGATGATGACAAACTAACACTGAAGAAATACAAATAAATGAAAGGGTGAGCAGAAAAAAGCCCATAAGGAAAGCCGCAATTAAATAAATGGAAAACACAAAGCACAGTATAAACAAGTTAGTAAGTATAATAGAAAACAATGAAAGCAGGAATGAGAGAGCCTAACCTAAACCTGAACTCTCTCCTTCACCTGTGTACTGTGTAATGATTTTTCAGCACATCCTTGTCCCTAAGCTAGCTAACAAACTGTTCCCAAGCCAACTAAGAAACTGTAACTCTGGCTTAACAGGCACAAAACAGCTGACACAACGACACACACACACACACGTACACTCTCACACACACACAATGCTACATTACCAGTCCACCAGGGAACTAAATTGCTTACAGGACACACTGGTAGGAGTCCTTAATGGCCCAAGGTGTGTGTGTGTGTGTGTGTGTGTGTGTGTGTGTGTGTGTGTGTGGACACAAACAATTTTCGTATATCTGCATTTCCACATGCTGCACACAATGTGGGTGTGTGTCGTGGTGTGTGTCTTTCTGTGCACTTTGTTGCATGCAGGTGTTATGTCTCTGAGCTGAAGTACATACCTGAGAGAGAGAGTGTGTGTGTACGTGTGTACGTGTGTGTAGGCGTGTGCATATATGTCTGTGTGTGTGGATCAATAAAGCTATAGCTGTAATAAGCTAGCTAGGCTGTTGTGACAGTATTGCTGCTCTCTCTGGAGAACGGATATGAGAAACTGTTGTGTAATTTACCTCAACAGCAAAATTCAGAACTGCTTAATTTCCCAACTTCTCATACATAAACACACACACACACACACACACACACACACACACACACACAAAAACACATTGTTTTCTTAGGACAATGGGAAAATGGGTAGCATAAATAAGCACCACAAAACTGTAATTAAATATCTTGACATGAGATTAATTAAATTGTGATTGGACAAAACCTTTTAAAATCTTGAGATAATCACACACTAACAGGAAATTATGTGCAGTCAATGGACCTAAAGATATAATCACACTCGAGATCTCCATAATAAATCTAGTTTTGAATTTGCTTAAGCCAGAAGCTGTTGTCTGCTCTGATGCAGGTGTATCATCCATCCATCTATCATCTATACTGCTTATCCGTTAAGGGTCGCGGGGGCCCTGGAGCCTATCCCAGCTGTCATTGGGCAAGAGGCAGGGTACACCCTGTATGGATCACCAGTCCATCACAGGGCCAACACATATAGACAACAACCATTCACACTCACATTTACACCTACGGGCAATTTAGAGTCACCAGTTAACCTAAGCTGCATGTCTTTGGACTGTGAGAGAAAGCCGGAGTACCTGGAGAGAACCCACACGTGCACAGGGAGGACATGCAAACCTTCTTGTTGTGAGTCGACAATGCTAACCACTGCACCACAAAACCACAATTTATCCACAGATCAGATTTCAGTTTAATCAAGGTCGGACACTGGCAGTACTGACACTAGCATAACAGAACTTTTATGCGAGTTTGCAGGCAAATCCTCTTTGAGATACTGAAATATCAAAAATCTGCACATTTTTTATTCCATTTACTTGAATTTACTGTACCTCATGCAAGGTCAGTCCTCCCCTACAGTGTGTGTACTGATTATGTGTGGTTGTGGTCTTGTTTTGCTCTGTGTATAAGTAGATTTGTGCACTTGTTTATCTGGTTTCAGGGGCACCTTGTAAAGTCCAATTCAGGGAGAACCTCAAGCATGAGAGCAGGAGACAGAGAGAGCACACACACAGATGATCCAAACATTGAATGTAGCTAATTGTTTTCCATTTAAATGAATGTTTTTGGGCAGCTGTTTAGCCTACAGCCTCTAATCCAATGGTGTTATTCTCTTGTCATGCACAGTTATCTCTCCTCCTCACTGATAATTAATAAAAGGAAACCATTAGCCTGCAGACAACATCATAGCACTTCCAGTTATAGTGCAGGTCTGAGAAAGAATGAAAGAAAACAAAACTGGATACTTCCTTACACACACACACACACACACACGCACACACACACACACACACACACACACACACACACACACACACACACACCTATTTGTTATGAATGTTCTCACCTGAGTGGAAACAAGTTTTTATGCTTGGCTGAGATGGGAGGTGATGTATCAAAATACAAGAATAAAACAATAATTTAAAAATGGTAAAATGAATAAAAGACAATAACAAATAATATTTCATATCTGTCTAACAGATAAAACACAAAAACACTTGAATACACATGCACAGATGAAAATATGCATGTTCATGAGTGTCTGTCTGTGGCCATTCATAGACAGAGAAAGCACATGTGCAACACCTGCAACAGATAACCGCGCGACAGACATAACAAACACGTTTTCCATTTTTCAGGACGAGTGATGGTTGGAGGGATGGGGAGGAGAAAGAAACCAAGTAGAAAATAATGATGGGGTGTTAGAAGAGAGGAGGAGGGGAGAGAGTAGCTGAGGTTGTGTGAGAAACAGGTGTGCACAAACTGACACCTGTGAGGAACAAAGATGTGAATGTGCTTACATACCCGTGCATGGAGAAAGAATAGCGCTTACATGTGAGCAGAAAAACAACACAGTGGGAGAGAGAGAGAAATGCACACACAGACAGTTCCCTGGACAAGAGAGATGAATGATGTAAGGATATGAAATTACAGCTCAGGGTATCTGATGGTCCGTCCAGACCATCCTCTCCTCTCCTCTCCTCTCCTCTCCTCTCCTCTCCTCTCCTCTCCTCTGTTTACTGTTGTGTTTATCCTCAGGCTAATCTTAGTCACGGCTGTCTGTTTGCATGTGAAGGCGAATCATCCATGAGCGGTTCCAGTGGTTTATTAAAGCAAAACCATTAGCTGTCTGTTTGACTCCATGTGCCTCTCTCTTTCTCTCTCGTTTACACACACACACACACACACACACACACATAAAGCCACTTCAGTTGGACTATTGTTGCTTCCCCCTGCTTTTATCTCTCATAGAATATACATGATGTTACCATTAGTGAAGAGAAGAGAAGAGAAGAGAAGAGAAGAGAAGAGAAGAGAAGAGAAGAGAAGAGAAGAGAAGAGAAGAGAAATCCTCATTTGATGACTCATAGTTTGATTAGCTTATTTCCTAGAGCATGTGTGTGTGTGCATGAGAGCGAGAGAGGGGGTTATGTATGTATTTATACATACAGCATATAATGCAGTGTATAAATGCACTTGTACACAAATGTATGTACGTATTCACATATGCATATGGGTACACTGTATATGCATATATTCATGTCTCTGTATATTCATGCATATACTTGTAGATACTGAATTTTGCTATTGACTTATATCCATTGCAATGGATTTCCACCAGGAAAAGGAAACAATTTGAAAATTGAGGAGTGATTAAAAAGAAATAGCTGAGTAGTGATAAGCCCTTTATTAATGGTAGCCTACAGTGACGAGAACAGATTGGTGGGAGCATGAAGAAAATTAAATCACATGTCCTACAGGATGGCACTGTTAGTGTTAAAGCATTTATTTGGAAAAATTAAGTCATTAAGTTTTTCAATTAACCACTCACATGCCTCACAAACACCTAAAACCCCAGCCTAAACTGTGTTGTAACATAATGCCTATGTGACATAAGTACCACACTGTACTACAACCTGCACTGTACTCTAACTGCAGGTAGTCAGTACATACTGGACTGTTGAATTAATTAATTAATTAATTAAATTCTGGAGTTACTGAGTTACTCCAATTTCAGCTTAGTTGAATTGTACAAAACAAGGTACAAGGGATTTTTTTTTTAAAATTGACTCTTGAACACTGTGCCATGTTCATCACTCTCCTTGAAAACACATTTTTCCCCACACTGAGAACGCCTTCAGTGAGGGCAACTTTGCTGGCTTAATGTTGTTTTTTACTGGTGATACTTTGATTCTTCCCAGCATGAGGGACAATTTTGACAGCCAGTTTACAATTACCACTGTTACTGCTTATAGTGTCTATAATCAGACAATATGGCAATGATGTCATAGTTTATCTCATTACGTTAGATTGAAAGGCACAGGCAGGTTTATCTGAAGGACCTTTTTGTAGGCAGGGATGTGTAATACTGTAGTGTTGGAGGTCTTGATCTTCCTAGCTGCTCACACACACACACACACACAGACACACACGGTGTGTGTGTGTGTTCGGTGCAGAGCACAGGAGACTGTTGCTGTTAAAAAATGCACATCCTGCTCTGTTGCACAAGCTGCTGCCGTTGCTGCATGGCAGACAAAGTGGGTCAACACACATACTCACACACACTCACACACACAGACACAGGTGCACACAAACAAACACTAACACTAACACACACACACACACACAGGAATCTAGGGACATTCACACACTTGCATTTATATGTCCTCTCTTAATAAGTATCTCTCTCTCACTCTCTCTCTAACAGACACACATGTACACACTCAGGAACGCCCTACGTTTCTCTCGCGTTTGGCAATATTTGCTGTGCTCCAGCTGTTCCAGCACTTAGAGCCTGTAGTGATAAAGACTATATGAGAGAGGAACAGACCTAAGATAGTACTGCAAAGAAACAATAGCAGGGATAATGAGGAAAGGAAAGGAAAGGAAATGTGGTAAGGATAGGAGAAGTGAAAGAGGAGGGAGTAAATGAATGGAAGCAAGAGAAGAGGAAAAGAAAAAAGGAGAGGACACAAGATAAGATGAGAGAGTAACAGCAAAAAACAAGAGAAGAATAAAACAGATTCTATTTCTGTAATCTTCCCTGTGTTCAAAGTGTGTTCAAAGGCAAACACTGATTATTTGCCAAATGAGCCTCTTGATTAACTTACCGTTGTGTAACGAAAAGGGCTGATGGCAGTTTCAGCGCTGTGTGTCCAGTATTTAATTAGATCACAAAGATGCCTTTTAAAGCTTTAGCACCCTAAGAGTGTTTATTGGACCATAAAAACTAGTGTTGCATCATCAGAGGAACTTAACACACATGCACACCCAAACACAGTTATATAGTGATCAAAGAGTGTGTGTGCCAAAAAATTCGCTGTGTGTCTCTGAGGTCCAGGAGGAAAAAGCAAAACAACTAATACACCACCAGCCTCCATCCTGAAAGACATAACTGGGTGATGTAGAGGCAGGTGTGATGACACCACATGCACACACACGCTGTACAAACAGTGACACACACACACACACACACACACACACACACACACACGTGTAAATAAACCAGACATGAACACACTTCATCCTGACACATTCAGTCGCACATGACACCATCACTCTCATATCCCTCTGTTGCTTTCCCTCTCACTTTCTTTCAAACACACACATGCAGACACACATACACACACACACACACACACACACACACACACACACACACACACACACACTCACTCTCTCTCTCTCTCTCTCTCTCTCTCTCACACATGAGCAGCATGAAAGCCAAAAGTCCCTTGTCCTATCAGAGCCACCTGTCAGCAAAAACACCAAAACAATCTGGTTTCATATCAATCACAAAATGGATGCACACTGGTGTTTCCACACTTAGCAGGGGACCTAAACACACACACACACACACACACACACACACACTAGTATTTCCCCACTAAACATTTTTTGGTAGCAGAGTTTAGGTCTCTATTTAAACAGAGAGTAAGTTTCCATTGAAAACAGCACTGATGAAATTCTTTGAAACCTTTTGATGCTTTATAATGCAGGTATTTAGTCCGTGTTGTAAAACATCTATCCACTGAATCCAGTGCTAATGAAACTCCTGGGGCTGGAGGGGAAACTGTACAACTGTGCACAGTAAGTCACAGACGCAGTATAATACATTCATGTATTATGGATTCAGTGTCAGAATTTTCAAAATGCAGGTTATCCACGTTCACTTAAATAATAGAGTGGGATTTTTTTGGTCATGCAGTAAAAGCTCCATCAAATACAAAAAAAGCAAAAAACAAAAACTTTTTTAAACACATTTTTCTCAAAAAACTGGTTTATGCACTGAGTTAATCTATTAAGAAAATGCTTCATAATAAATTAGATCATACATTTATCACAGATTATAGACTAAACTGGGCCCTTCCAGCAGATTAAACATAAACCTAAGAGACACTTACACAAAGGAACTGACTATTTGCAGTACATCCACAGTGTGCTCTACATGGCTTCATTTACATTTTTTTTTTTCATTTATTTTCTTCAACATGTAGATATATTCAGAGTCCAGTTGATGAAATACCTCTCACTGTGGTTATACTTTTTCAAAATGTGATGACAATTTCTTATGTTTTTCCTCTTCCTTTGTCCGGTGGGAGCCCGACATTTAAATAGGCCCGTCACTATGATACAAGCAGCTTGTACGAGTCTGAGAGGATTTTGTGTCTGTGAGAGAAGGCTGACTTGATCTGTCTGCTGCTAAAAATGACATTTCCAGTGCTCTTTCCTTCTCTTTTCATGTCTGCAAAAAAGATGGCAACGTGACGTCCTGTCCTAAGTCAGAGTAGAGAAAGACTGACATCCCCAATTAGAGGCCACCACTCCTCTATTTCTTTCTCTTCTTTTAGTTCATCGCCTTAATTTCCTCATCTCGTTTCTTCTTTCTATCTCCTCTACATTCATTCTTCATGCCTTTTTGCTTCCTTTCTTTTTATTTTTCACACACTTTCTTGGTTTTCTCCTGTCCCTCCCTGTGTTACACTGCTTGTCTATCTCTTTCACCCCCGTCACCACCCCTCTGTCATCTGATCAGTAGAATTAATGACTTTATTTCCATCGTATCGCCATGGTGATGAATCATGTCGTTAATCATCATATCGCCAGGGTGACGGATCATGTCATTAATCAGGATTTTTTTTTTTTTTTCTGGGCTAAAGCAGCATGTTAAAGAAAGCAAAACCACACGTTGGTGATTAGCAGTTAACACAACTGCAAACTCACACATACACACACACTCACACACACACACCGGAGGCACCCCGCAGAGCTGGAGCATAGCCAGGCAGCAGAGTGACTTCATCACTGTTGGCTTAATCAAACTGTCACTGCTAAGATCAGAGTGTATACACATGCATGTAAGTCCATGCTATACACACACACGCGCGCACACACACACACACACACAACAGACAGAGAGAGAGAAACTGACAGTGTGACTGAAAAAGACATCCAATGACTAAATGAACAACAGTGTTCTTTTTTAAATTATTGTGACAGGTTATGACAACATATTACTTTCATCAGTTTCATTACTGAGATCTGATGATGCAGTGACACTGTTAGACATGCAAGTATTTATAACAATATTCATTAAGGCTGCATTACACAGCCTGGTACCCGGGACAGCTGCCACAGGTTGTGAGATGAACTAAAGGGTCCACAAGATGATTTCTGAACTAGGGTTTTAAGTTTTTTTATTTTTATTATTTCTCTAATATTCCTACTGCTCGTAGTTACAGTATTTAACAGGGTGACAGCATAGCTATGGGCCTTGCGCAAGGAGAAACTATGGTGAATGTGCACCTCCTATAACCTGTGACTTTTCTTCAGGGCTGCAGCAGTTACAGAGACACCGTGTGAACACCACAAAAATGCGGTTGTGTTTTCTCCCACAGGTTTCTGATATTAGCAGAGATTGTTGAACAACATAAGGCGACTTATATAAAACCTCAGTGAGTTTCAGTTTCTTCAGCACCATGTTCACTTGTCTTTTAGCTCTGTTAGATAAAATACTTAAGGCCTCATAAAAGATCTTACAAGACTCATCTGACCGAGGACAAGTGCCCACTAGACAACGGGGCACACGTGGGATAGCTCATTTAGTTGACCCAGACATGTTTTATGAATTCACATGTCAGCAGAGTCATTATGGAGCGCTGCTGCCCTCCTGCTGTGGGGAGGTCGGCACACCCGCCTTTAATTGCTCCGACCTCATCTGGGATGTCCCGATTGTTATAAGACGTGTTTGATATTTTCATCAGAGGCCTTCTAATGTGAGCAGGTGAACAAGCTCAATTGTCACTCTGATCATCCTCAACAAAGAAATTAGGTCGGACAACATGAGAGGGAATTACTGTATCTCTCTGGGGCGGCTTGGACTTTCCTGAAGCGAACTCACAAAACAAATACTGACCTGAGTGTTTTCTCCTTGGAGAAATCTTCATCTCACAACAGAATTAATACAATTTTTTTCTAAAGTCAGATCATACCTGCCAGCAGACTGCTGTCTTTTTTTCTGTATACTTAAACCCCATTGCTCTGTCATCCTCTCCAGCCTCACTCACTTCCCGTCTAACCAGTCTGACTGTCTGTCTACCACAACTCTTCTCTTAAGGTGGGAATGGATGGTAAAAAGTGCGATCACATCTAAATTGCTGATTAAAATCAAAACAACAATCTGTCTCACACACACATACACACACACACACACACACACACACACACAAACACATACACACACAGGCTTTCTTTCCCCCAATGATCTCAGATGAATTTCATCTGAGATCATTGCTTCATTAGTGAAGCTCTAGTTGTTCAGATTGATTTAATTATCAAATCATCTATGCAGGCTGTGTGTGTGCGTGTGTGTGTATTATAGTGTGAGAGAGATTATGCAGTGATCTTGGCTGACATTGATCAGCCTAGTCTAATTGGGAGCATCTAGCCGTGTAATTGATTCTGCTACACTTCACAACTAGATGAGTTTAGCAACATCAACAACACTGATTCACACTGATGAACAGAACTACACTGAACCAAACTGAATCAAACTGAACTGAGCTGAGCTGAGCTGAGTGACAGAAATAAAGCTACAATCAGATAATGATGCTTTTTGTTTACCTCTATGACCACCCCATGCTGGTAAAATGTATTTATGTTAATAAAACGTGCACAAACTGGCACGTGTAATGTCCTATAAATGACTTAAGCTGGTATATTAGCAACCATGTCTCCAAATGTCACAATCAAAGTTTGTGATCTGCCTGGAGCTGCAGCACTGTCCCACATTTCATGTGTTCACTTCTATAGGCCTTACCCTACCATCACTTGACATCCATATATCCAAAATCCATGTTATGTCATTGCCTTAGATGCAGATTCAAACTGACCAGGGGAAGTGCATCCTTATTGTTGCTCTAAGTAATGACACATAGCTGTTACCATGCCACAGTTTCTCCATGCTGTAAAAAAGCAGGAGATAGAGTATTGTATACAGGCTGACAGCAACAGTGCTAACAAATAAAGACTGTTCTGACCCTAAAATATGAAGGAAAAAAAAAAAAACAATAATGTTGATTGTTCTGCCAGAGGCCATGTGCAAACAGGGCAATCTCCAACCTCTGTGCTTATGGAAAAATAATATATTCTGTGGAGGCCACTGGAGGTAAGGAGCCTTCATATTACATTATTTCATTATAACTGTTCATCATGGATTATTTAGAAGTGTAGGGGAATTTAGAGGGTAGGTTTTGCAGTATTGTGTGTTTTTCTTACTGTCAATTAATCACATGAAAAAGCAAAAAAAGTCTGAGTCTGTCTGTGGCTCTCAGCGCTAAAACCCACACAGTTCCTCCTGAAGATATAAATCTTTAAAAACAGGCCACAAACATATAGTTTTATTGATTAAAAAGTACAAATAATTTCCTAAAACTACATTTTTAGCTAGTGTTACTCAAACAGGAGTAAATATTGCATTTACTGGGTAACGCTGTCAGCTGTGGATTACAATACAACTGGCGTCTTAGTGAGCATTTAGAGCAGCAGGGCACTGTGTGTTTCACTTTTTTAAAAATGGAAAGTAACTATAAGAAAAATATAGGATTAATCACCAGACTTAATCTCTAAGGTTGACAATTATAGTGCTAACAAAGAAGCTTCCATCTAAAGACTATATGGCTACCAAATAAAACAACTGTGTTGATTACTTGCCAGAGGCCGATCTACTCCAACGCCTTAGGTTCATATCATGCTTTATGTTTTATAACTGTTCACTGTGGATTATATAGAGATGAAGGGTTGGAATGAGAATTAGCAGCTCTGAAGCCTTGTACTGCATGCTGTATGTAGTCTCACGTGGCTTTACTGCTGCCAATAATGCAGTAGCTGAAATGATCATGATGAAACAATGAATGAAGTGGTGGTTAGTGGGAATTTGATATCTGATGTCATAAATAGTCAAAACTTGAATATTTCAACATTCACATCTGCTTTGCACATTTGGACAAAATGCTGGAACTGCATTGTAGGGATGGGAGGGGAGGACCGAATCTGCCTTTTCAAGAGGCTGCCATCTTTATGCACCTGGTCAATTTGAATGAAAAATTACCTGGGCAGGAGCTAAGTATACTGGCAGGTCAGCACAACGCTGGGAAGCTGGTGTTTATAGCGAGTGCCAACTTCACTGTGTGTGTTTGCGTGTGTATGTATGTGTGTGTGTGTGTGTTTGTGTGTGTTAATCTGTACGTGTGTGTGTGTGTCCTGAGGATTAGTCATGCTCTCCTGCCTCTGCAGCACTGCCTACTTCCTGCTTCACATGCACACACTCACACAGACACACACAGACACACACCCACACCTGTATGCATCTGGCTAGTCCCCTCTGATAGCAGAGGTGTGAAACAGAGGAAATCAGTCGACTGAGGGAAGGAGAGAGGAACAGAGGGATGGTAGGGGAGAAGGAGGAGGAAGTGGGAAGAAAGAGGGGACATTAAAGAGAGAGGAGGATTAATGGACGGGGAGGAGGAAGAAAGGGTGAGAGAGGGGGAGTGAACGAGTGGGAGAGTGATATTAAACACCAGGGAGCTAACTGAGCAAATTCACCTGCCCACTCTTTCTTTTCCGTTGTCTATCCCTCTCCCATTTCCCCTATTTTACCCCCTCATCTGCCTCTCTTTCTTTCCTTCTGCCGCTGTCTCTCATCTGCTTCTTCTCTCGCCTCCTATTCCCCTAATTAGCTCCAAATCCTCTTACATCTCTCGCTCTGTTCATCTTCCTCCTCCTCTTCCTCACTGTCTCTCCCTACTCTCGCCAAAAAATCAGGTTGACCTTAATGAACAGATGAAGAGAGGAGGGGAGCGATTGCATCGAGGGAGCCCAGGAAAGGCTGGATCAGCGCTTTCTGGATCAGTGTTTGTTTACTCAGGACTCCCCCATGCGAAGCTGTCAGAGTGTTTTTTTTGCCATTTTTTTTCCTTCTGAAGCAAAATTATTAGACTTTAGGATCAGTTGGATGTTTTTAATCTTTCGCTGCTTAATTTAGAAGAAAGAGTGGGAGGGGAGTCATTATTGTTTATGATATTTCCTCAGTGTTTGACAGTGAACAGTGACAGGAAAGATGAGAGAAAGCGAGTGGAGATGACACACAGTAAAAATTACAAAAACACTTGTATCCACAGTATATATTAAGAACTGTAAATTAAATAGAAATAGCCTCATGTGTTACTCAGACACTCAAACATAAATCATATTACTGCAGCAAAACACCTGCAGGCTCTTATGTTGGAATTCCCATTTACAGAAAATATTCACACAGATGTGCCTGAAGTAGAAAGTGAAAATTTGTGATGTGTTTTTTTTTTTTTTAAATGATGCTCAATTCAGATGGGCTGAATTTTGAATTCCCAAGACCAAATGCAAACATGGAAAGGCTTTGAGGAAATACCTAGAGAACATCAGACCAATTAACTACAGCTGTTAGACACCTGCTTTGTAATTCAGAGGATGTGGGTTTGATTCTTATCCAGGGGCAGTAAAGTCCAAGACCAAATCCAAACTACTCAAAGACCCAAAGTAGCTGTATATCAGAATGGTTAGTTTAGGCCACTAGACAACTACTTCTTAACTTAGGAGGACAGGAGATCAGTTCTTACCAGGGGCAATTAACACTCAGAGGCTCAAAGAAATACCCACAGAACATCAAATGAAATAGCTTAGGTCACTAGATGTCTGCTTTGTTATTCAGAGGATGCAGGTTCAGCTGTTACCAGGCATAGTACAGTCCAAGACCAAGAGCAAGCACTCACGCGTTTTTGACAGATGCTGTTTAAAAATCCTGCAATCAAGCTTTGAATTCTTACCAAAAATGATATTCAATATAAAAATCTTTGAAATAGTTACTTCAGAATTTGGCAAACAAACAAAAAAAAACACCAGCTCCTATTCAGTCCTGCATTTGTTTGTCCATTTTGTTCCCTAGACATGTTTTTTGCTTTCTGTGGACAGCAGCCTAAAACTGATGATTTGACACAACATGGAGACACCTCCAGCACAGCTACGAAGATTTTAATGGTCAAAACATTTTCCATTTCTACCATATCATCAGTAAACACCAGAGAACAAAGATTTCTCTCTGGATTCAAGACCGTTACCAACTTTCACCAATTACAGGGAGAAATCGGTTGCAGAACCAGCAAAAACACTTTCACCACCAACATTTTGCCTAAAATAGACAAGAATTCAGTGCACTGACAGCTTGCATCTTTGTGGATCTGTCTTCTCTGTAACATGTGGGAAACAACACAATGTGACAGCATTTTTTGTAAAGTAATTTGGGCAACCAGGGATGGCATCACTATCTCACCACTCTCACTTTCCTTAGCTCAAAACATAAAGCCTCTCTTGGCTAATGGGAACTGCAGTCACTCGTTCATCCTTCTCTTCACTAGCACACACAGAGAAATCTGTTTTTGTTGTTTCAAGTCTTAGTGGGAATATTTGAAGTCTCTGACAGAAGCAGAAATGGACAAGGCAGGTTGATGGAGAGTGGGTACATCAAAACAAGCATTTAAAAACACGAAATAATCCCATCACTGCACAGATTGATGATACAGTGATTAATAATGTACGAATATTCCATCATACGTTTGTTACTCACATCCTAATTTCATTAGCTCACCAAAACAATCAAGGGAATTCAATTTCTCACACTTTTTTCTACAGTCTTTGAACTTAATGGAGCCTAAGAGGACATGAGAAATAACTTGTAGTATTTAAATGCAAATGCTGAATATCTACAGGTCTTACTGGGTCACAAAAATAAAGTTTAGGGAGAAAAAGGTGTTAACAACCTGGCTCTTATTGTGCAGTTTAAGAGTACTACATACCACATTGTAATAATTAGAAATAAGAACAAGTCATTAGTAGTAGAAAACCAACTCTCTCAATTGTCATTTGAGGAAGATAAACTGTAACATAAAGAAATGGAATAATATAACATGAATGTATAGGTGGAGCACATATACCTAGTTTTTAATGTTTAATAAGGATCCAGGAAATTATTGATTCTTTTAATCATGCAGTGAATGCTCAGTTGTTCCCCCCGGTTCTTCCACTGTACATTCAAGTACGAAACCGACGAGTATTTTACTGTTACCTGATTCATACAACAAAGTGACACTGTAAATTGTAGACTGAAATATAAAGTGTGAAAAGAGATTGATGCTATGGTTAAAAGAAACCAGCTTTGACTGTGACTGTGAGTGGTGAATGTTTGGGCAAGATTAAAACAATTTAGTGATCAAAGGTAAAAAATTATGGAAAGATTATCACTGCTAAAGTTGACAGTTTGTAGTAGACGGGATGCGAGACATCAGGGTCAATGTCAGACATTGTATGCGCAGCCATGTACTCTGACCTCCTCCACAAGTGATTTTGCAGCACTTTAACAGCGTCACCCTGATCTCATCTTTTCCTCTGAGAGACAACAGTTGTAATTCATACAGCCACTGGAGGTCACTTATCAGGGAAAAAACAGGTTGTTTTTAAGAACTGGAAAAAAAAACAACTGATGATGTCTTTTATTTTTTAAGTACAGTCTCTTTATGTTGTTTTGTAACCTTAATAATCAGACTTTTAGGGAGGAAACTGGCATTCAACCTAATATGTCGAACCTTTGTTGCAGAGTTTCTACTTCAGTCCTTTTCATGGCATGTTTACATAATTTTGTCTCCTTTAATTGTCCATTTTTAGGATTTTTATAAAAAAAAACCCTCACTTGCTCTTTCCTCTGAGTCATTCTGTACAATGACTATACCTCCTTCTTCTGTACATCCTCCGTCAGTCTGCAGTGTGACCTCGCTAAAGCCTGGCTAGTGAGATAAGCTTGCACCTCTCTCCCTGTCCAGCTCTCCTGCTCTCCCCCTTCCTTCCCTCGTTCTTACCTCCTTGTCCTTCCCTCAGCTTACAAGATTTTCTCTTCTCTGTCTCTCTCTCCCCAGCATTTTGTGTTTTATTTTTCACTCCCTCTACCCATCTGTCTTTCTTCTCTACTCTCTTTTCTGACATCTTTTTTGTTGCTCACTCATTCTCTATTTGTCTATTTTACGAGCCTCTCTAACAAAGTTAACATACAGGATCACCAAAGGGAATTATACCGGCAGGAGTTGTTTTTCTTGCCAACTGTGTGTGTCTGTCTGTCTGTGTGTGTGTGTGTGTGTGAATGCATGTGTGTCTGTCAGAAGGGGGGATTTGTGCTGACTGGTAAGGGTAAAAGATTCATGACCCAACAAAGCTTGTCAGGGCCACACACACACACACACACACACATACAACACATACACACACACTCAATTTGAGACCAGGTGAGTCGGCAGATTTTGCTCTTGGGGAGAGACAAATGGAGGGAGAGGTTTAGAGAAAATGTAAGAGGGAGAAAATGTAACAGGCTCGTGAGCAAGAGAAAAACAGAGAACGACCTGGATAAACAAAGAAGTAAAAGGAGGAGGAGGAGGAGGAGGAAGAGACACAGAGGAAAAGGAGGTAGCTCATGAAGCAGAAAGGTCTTTCAACCATTTAATACATGAGGGATTTCTTGGCTGTGATGACACATCAGAAGAAATAAACAGAGAAGAAGAGGGACGGAGGAAGCACAGCAGCAGGAAAAGACTGACTCACCTTTCTACTCACGACTCGTGGTGTGCCTTCAGCTGGTTAGATTTGGGAAATCCCAGGTTAATTTCCTAGCAAATCCTGGTGGACTGATAGACTATCAGTAGTATCAAGGTCAGAGCTAGAACGTCAGTATAAGTTTGAGGTTAGCTTCCTTGCAGTGCACACACTATAAAGTTTATCTACAGTAATCTTATGGTTTAGTTTGGGAAAACCTTTAACTGTCTTACAATAAATGATATACAGTGATGCCCGACAGCTGGCTTTTATATAATGTTTTATATAATCTGTCCATTTCTCTTTGGATTTTTCTTTTAGGGCTGTTTTACCTGATTTAGTTTCAGAAGATTAGGTTATAACACACTATAGTTTTTCATATTTCTTAAATTATCCCCTGTGGACATTTTGATCAGGCCCAACCAGGATGAGTCTGGCATTTTAATGTAGTTTAGTGATAATACACTGCAATATGTGTGACTATATAAAAATAATGGACAAGAAGGAGGCAATGTCACAATAATGCCCATCGTTTTCTGCAATGAGAAATGCTGGAGTCCATAATCAGCTACTTATCAAAGATAACAAAATACTGAGACTGAAAACTATCACTCAATTTTCTGGCTAATGTGGTGAGTATATTTCAGTGTAATTGTTAAGGTTTGTTATGCTGAATGCAGAATGAAAATAAAAAAGTCAATGAAAGACGTAAATGGATGGAACACATGATTCACCGAAAGTAGTATAAAATCCTTTTGAGTTGAAAATGGAAAAATCAGAAAAAGGAGAGAATCTGGAGGAAAATACTGGAGGCTTAAACAGATGCTCCCACCAACTTCCTTTATACATACAGTATATGTTAAAGAGGAAAAGAGAGGACATGTAACTAATAACTAAGACATAACCTAAGACATACAATAATGGCCCGACAAACAAACACCACCTCCTCTCTTGCGAGTTTGCGAGAAGCGACACAGCCAGGGAAGAAAGAGAGCCATGCTGAACTTCACAGCTGGATCTCATGAGTCCATGCTCAGTGTAGTGGCTTATGTTTTTTTACAACTCAACCAAATGTAAAAACTTTTCTGCAGTATGTCGCCTTTTTATTCAAATTTATTTCTCGTGATTTTTTTTATGTGCAAATTAGATGTGAATAAAAACAGGTGGATACATAATGTCTGATGTGTGAGCCTTAATAGACGGCTGCACACCAATCAGAGACAAGCAAGAGAGACGCTAGATACAGATACACTATAACAGTGCACCAGTTGCATGCTGCTCTGTCGTGGTGTGTAAAAGTAGTCGTTTTCAACCTTTTACACCTGTGTGCATGTACATGTAAAGTTTGACTGTGTATGCACTTGAGATGCACATCCAGCCCTCTTCTGGCTCACCTGACGACAGCAGCACAGAAGCTCAGCGTAGCGTGAGAGAGCAAAGCGTTATTTTATCTAAATACATTCAACTCCCTCTCTGTCTCTGCGCTCCTACAGAATCAATAGTCATTACACTCAGAGTGAATTGATCTCTCAGCGCTGTTTGCTGATTCCTGGGACTAAACTAACACCAAATGAATCCCAGGTCCTCTGTGCGGGCTGATAGTATCAGGTGAACGAATGTCAAATGTTGGGCGGTCGGCAGAGAAAGTCGGTCAGAGAGGAGCGGAGGTCACGTGTAATAGGATCTGCTTCCTTTCAAGCCGCAGCATCAGTTTTCTAAGATCTTTATGTGTTTACTTGGTCAACCAGCGTGTTGGAATCAGGTAGGATTTGGTTTACCCAAGAGTTATGTGGTGGTGATGGAGGAGTGAGCATCGGGTCAGAGAGGAAGAGCTGAGATACAGATGAAAGGGAATGAGACTGAGAGGAGGTGTGAGTGAGTGGGAGAGTGAATATGTATAATTGAGAAAAGACATCAAAAGAAATCCTACCATGGCACTTGAAAATGGTCATATTTTCAAAAGTGTAGATTCTTGCTAATGCACAGAAACCTTGCTTTCTCTAATGTGTCATTACTGCCTGTGTCTCTTTGTGTGTTTTCTTTGTTTAATTTGAATAAATAAACCTATAAAGTCCTCCATATAGTCCCTCTTTTCTCCAGTGAACTAACACTGTCTTAAAAAAAACAGTTCAGTATTTTGGTAAGTATGCTTTAAGACTTGTTTCTGAGAGTTAGATCAGACGATCAATAGCCCTCTCATGTTTCTGTGTCAAATATGGAGGTATAGGGGTGTGATTAGCTTAGCTTAGTATAAAGAAGCCTGAGGGCAGCAGGAAAAAAAAAAACTAACCTAGAAATCTCCAAAGTAAACAGAATACGCCCACTTACACATCTAAAGCTCATTTGTTTGATCCATACACAAACTGAAATGTAAAAATACAATTTTGGCGGCCACTGCTGCAACTGTTGATTGTGTTGATGAAAAGACCAAACAACTCAACACAGTGGCATAGAAACCACACCGCCAACTAGTGTTTTGGTGGTGTAATAGCAGTGATGCAGACAGCAGTGTACAATGGTGTAGGCTCTATGTCAGTCCTACACAGAAGTATAAAGTGTCTTTTGCCAGTATATGAAAACAACACATCCCCACGAATATAGCCCCTTCTGTTGTTCCACTGCTTTCTGTCTGAACATCTGCTGACACACAAACATCAGACTGATTACTAACTCTAAGAAACAAAGAGAATAAATGCTTATTTTTCTGGTTATTAATGATAGGGTTTTTTTGTGTTTTTTTTATTTTGACAGTACAGATGAAAGAGAGAAGACATGAAGGAGGAGAAATTATATACATCACATACAATAGATCCACCCCTCTCTATGGTAGGAGGAAGTGTGTATGTGTGTGTGTGCTCCACAGGATATTTTGTCAGTTTTCATTTTCAAACAGCCGTAAACAGAAACATTTAAATTTATGGTGGAAGGCAACTTAAGCTGATAGTCAATTCCAGCTCGGAGAGGATCTGCGGTGGAATGAGATTGAAACAGGATTTCAAGTAATGTCACGTCCAAAGTTGTGACAGTGTAATCAAACATCGACATGCACACGCTCAGACGCACTTATTTATAACATAATCTGTGGTCATGGATATGGGCTTATAGCTTTGGATCACACACACGCACACAAACACACACACAGACAAAATCCTATTAATACAATGATAACAGTGACTTTTCTGCATGTGAAGAATAATTTGTGTTTTTCCTGTTGGAGACCAGCCCGCTGCTGGTAAAAAGACCAGTCCGTGATAGATCTTATCCCTGACTCTTCCTCTCTCGAGGCGGTTTAATGTCCTTTTATCCTCTACCATCTCCTGTCCGCTTTGTTGACAGGACTGACACCAAAAAACTGGAGCTTTTAAATTGCTCCTTGCAGCATTACTTCTGTTCTGCCAGCCCAGCTGGTGCAGACAGAAGAAAAGGACGAGACTCAACGCATCCTGGTGTCATGCACCTACATGGTCAGTGTAGCATAACTGCTGAACCAAGAGATTAGATTACTCTCTCACAAAACACATTATTTGTTTTGCGGTCAAGCTGAATGTGGTTTATAAAGGAGTAAACATGTTGAAACTGGAAGCACTGAAGCACCCAAAGGCTTTTCTGGGCCATGTATAAAAGACTATAACCCTTTTGCTTGGTAACCAGGGGCAGTGAATAATTTTTAGCTCTCAGCCTTGACATATCTCCTGTTGATGTGTCTTTTGATGGATGAATTTTTAGCCCCCTTATGTCCCAAAGTGCTCCGCCTTGGTCATCCATTTGATGTCTAATGGAGTGTGGACCTCATTTTAAAAGTTTAGGAAGTAGATCATACAGCTCTTGTCTTCTCACAAGCAGTAAAGGTGTAATTTGTTCACCTTCTCTAGGGCCGTTTCCATGCTAACTACGCAGGGCTGCCCTTAAAAAGAGGCGAAAACACTCGCTGAAAGCTGAGGGTGCTTCAGTCAAGAGTCACCACAGCAGAGCCACCCACATACAAGTTTCAGACCACAGCAACAGTGTCACTCTACACCTGCTGCTCTTGTCTTTTCTTCACAGCTTTCTTCATGGAGTACACATCTTCACATTTACAGTGGCTAGCCTTGATGTGTGAACAAAAGTTACAATCAAGAAAATGGATGAATACTACTATGGTTTATGATACTGAACAAAACCAGGTTATCGACACCTTAACTATCATTAACTATGGTTGCATGAGCATTAGGTAGAGCAGACACATTCATCTTGTCTCAAAATATTGCAGGAGAGGTCCCAACATGTGGCCTGATACTTCAAGGTTTTAAAACAAAGTTTTTCTACGTGCATAACAGAAATCAATTCCCTCTTTCGGAACAAGGCAGGGCTCAAGGGAGGAAGTTAAACTATTAAATATGGAGGGACACACTCCTAAAAGCTTTTCAGTGACCCTCTTCTGTGAAGAGCTGAGAGAAGAAAGTGACAAACGAGTACGCAACAAGCAAGTTCATCCTGGATGTAGTTAAACAGCTACTACATTACTGCACTGCTTTCCTCTATACTCTGTTACACAAACTACACACACACACACACACACACACACACACACTCTTTTTCACCATGACAGTTGCATTAGAATGAATGAGAATCTCCGAGCCAATCACTTTATAGCTTTATGGATCATCTGTCAGCCCCACCATTAGACTGCCAACTTCTTGACATTTACCAACAAATTCATATTTCTCACACACACCCACACTTGTAGGCACACACGCTCAAACACACGCAGAAAAAAGACGCACACTCAGTCACCCTGTTGGTCCTCACAGCGGTAGAAGTACGCTCGCAGACACCCACACCGACACACACTGAACGCTTGTTGACATTTGCCAGCTCTACACATTTTTCTGCCAGGCATTTTCAAATGAAGGACATGAGATAGATCCCTGTGACTTAAGACAGATTGATCCGTTCCTGCCATAAAACTTGTTTCACAGCCTCTGAAGATGTGCTTCTGAGCAGCGTGCGCGCACTTGACACAGACAGATCCAATTCGAGCGTAAAATTTACTCGCCGTCTCTTGTTAGCCCCTTCTCTGCGGAGTGTGTGTGTGTAAATTAGATTACGCGAGGTTGATATAATGGATGGAGGCTGAGCAGGCCTGAACCACTGAGAGCTAGTCTGAAAGATTAACAAGACATCACGACTTAGTTATGACACATCTTAAATTAGTCAGTGGGAAAAAGAGAAGAAACTTTTAACCAAATGCCAAACTGTGAAATCAGCCAGCAAAGATCGGCTGCTGTGAGACACCATGAAACCACTCGGAAAATAACTTTTACACAGCAGCCATTCTGAACCCTGAGGACGAGGAAATACCCTTAAGAGTGAAGAAAAATGTTTCTTCAGCATTAGTCAGGATCAGATGTATATACATATAGAATTTATGTTTTACTATCTCATGTCTAATCTACCTCTTTGTGTGTCCTTATATTATCTGTGTGTCACGTGGTTGCTGTAATACTGCCATTTCTATCTCTCTGTCTGACATAATTTCAGCCCAAAGGCAAAGATATACAGTTTAAGAACAAGGTTGGACAAGAAGTCATCCATCAATTTGGAATATTTGAGCTGTACATGTTCTTTTAAAGTGGTAAGCTTTGAAAATAGGGATGAAAAGCTTGACCTTATGTGCTTGCCCTAAAATTTCCTGTCCTTTCCTTACCTCCCACCTGCATGGTTGTTTAGGTCAGAGGGCTTTTTGATACATACCAGTCAGTATGGCCTGAATGAGAGTCTGTACTCTGCAATAAGTGAAAGACTGTAAATAATCTGAGCTTGTTTATAGTTGTTGCTTTCCTGCCTGTGCCCTTTTTAGACCAGTTCACTGTCTGCTTATCTGTCGCCAACCTTTAAAGGCTGCCAAAAATTACAATGAAGGATGTGCAAGTGTCGAATTTTAGCACATTTCCTCATTTTGCACCTGAGTGTGAAAGATGTGCATGACTGTCAGATTGTTGGTTTTGGATAGATAAATAAAACCACGGGTTAAAATTCGGTATCACAAGATTTTTCACCACTTTCAGACTTTTAGAGGAGCACATCTAAAGGAGCACGTAAAGGCCCTTTAAACCCAGAGAGTTAAACTATCTCAGTCTGCTCACAGAGACACAAGACTCGTTTGGGGCACTTCCTAATTCCTCTGGTGTCCATGGAAACAGAGGTGAGGTCAGGAGAGGTTGGGACGAATGGGAGGCGGGGACCGGGAGGACAAGAGGTCATGTGTGAAAGGCACAGGGGGTCAATCCCAAGTGTCCACATAGACACACACCAAACACACATACGTACAGAGTAATGGGTTTTAGGTATTAATAGCGCTGTATGGACTGGGCCAGGTTTTAGCTAATGAGGCCCGAGGGTTATCAGAGATTCACAGTAATATGACACTTTCTTTGCTGTGTTAGGCTGTAAAAGCAATAAGACAAAGTTTCACTTTGCAGACTCACACCTGTTAATTGCTGTTAATAGTTTTAATCCTAGTTTATTTCAACTTTGGTCAACTTTGGTCTTACTTATGTACTTTTGGCCATTGTTTTGGCCGCTCAGAATGTATATCTACATGATTTTGATATCTATATTCTATTTCTTACATTGTAACTGTATTTGCTTTGATTTAATGACTTTCTCTCTTGTTAAATGACATTTACTATATATCTGGTGCTCCAATAACGCTATTTTTAGCCACACTAGGGAAGTCAATGTTGATCCACCACAGACCAAAATATCTCAACAACTTCATGGTCCTAAGATGATGAATCCCTGAGACTATGGTGATTCCCTGTGTGTCCCATTGTGTCTAAATACAGCCTCACAGAGCTGCTAACATGTCTTATTATTCACACTTCAGAATATTGATCTACCATAGTATTTTTATATCTATATTTTGCTATTCATGCACTAACATTTTGTTAACAGCATTTTCTTTTAACCAGTGCCTTTTTCTTGTTTGTTTAGTTTGATTTTGTATATTCTATGCTTTGATTTTTTTCCTAACTTTTTAATGGCACTGCACCTGCTTGGAGATAACGACTGCAATTTTACACAAGGACAATAAAACCCTCTCATTCCTTTCAGTAATAATAACAATGTACTTGCCAAGTTAATTGCAGAAATCTGGCAATGTGGCAACATCTCTCAAAAGGATCATCCAGGCTTTAAAAAACAGTTTACTTGTGCAGTAAAAATTATTGGCAATTCAGGTGTGCACGCTTTCTGCTTTACCTTTAAAGTGGTTTAGATTATCTGGTAAATCTGTCCTTTGTTTACAAACTCATTTGACTGTTCATGTTTTTTGCCCCACCGGACTTTGCTGTAGAGTAGGGATGCTGATCTTATTAAACAAACCTTGTGTCAGCCAGGCTTGACACTTCTACACGATACCCTGAGATGAAGGACCGCACAAATTATCAGAAGAGAAAAAGTTGCTTCAGTGACATAGTATAAAAAAAGATTTCCATATATAATTTCACTCACTCAATATCCTTTTTTCATTATGCAGCATCTAAACGTAAAAGCACTGGTTCATACATCTCATCTTCAAAGTTGTTTCAAGGTAACATTTGAGGTCACACAATGTCAGAGCACGCAGGGCCACACATCTCCTGGTGGGCCTTCACAAAGCCTGTGCAGTCACAGCTTAATGTCCTCACACCACACACACACACACACACCACACACATACACACACAAATCTACAGTACAAGGTTGGAGCTGTAAAGTCACATAAGCATGCAGGGACATGCTGCACGTGTGTTGCCTGTAAAGCACTATGGGACATGTTCTCTGATCCATGACAGAGTGAAGGGCTGAGTGGGAGGGAGGGAAGGATAGAGCAGGAAAAAGAGCTGCAGACAAAGAGAGTTTGTGGGTTGTATGCATGTGTGTGTGACTGTGGCTTCACATGGGGAAATCCAGCGTCATGAGCTTTCACTGCGTTTCACTGCATCAGTGTACTGCCACTCTTTAACTTGGTGATCTGAGGAATGAAAGCAAAACACACTCTATGTTTACAATGGATTAAATAATGTAACTAGTGATGTGAAAGGTAGTGGTCATAGTGATGGGCCTCCAGGGAATTATCTCAGCTCTGTAGTTCCTCTTAGCTTTACAAAGCGTTTTAGCATCTTTCAGCTCATTGTTTTGGTTTTACAGCCTACCACTTTACTATTTTGAGCTGGCTCTTATCAGTACTGTTTTCAGGCTGCTCTTTCAGTGAAAAAGCTTGGATAAACCCACTGTACACTACTTGACTGGAGGCAAACGTCAGACAGACAAAGCTAGCTTTATCTCAGGTGACGGTGGGGTCCAAAAACAGAGTTTTAAAGAATGATAATGATGCTCCAAGCACATTCACCATAACAAGTTATGACAGTTTACAGCTTGTTTCCACCACTGCTTGACAACTAACTGTAGCTCTATATCCAAATCAAACTATAGGATTGAATTACCTTGAAAATTGGGGGTTAAGTGACATGAATCAAAAAAACACAAGTGTTTTCAGCCACTTCTTCTTCATTAAACCTGCAATGTTGAACCTTTATCCGCGCCCCCCCCCCCAACGGTAGTGACAGTAATTACACAAACACTGTCAATGTGTGCTTAAGACATATACCTCACCCTGTCTCTATTGCTACAACTGTGATCCTCTTAAACTCTGGCAAATCACTCACTGCAAACCAATGTCGCCACAGACTTCAGATTTCAAACTCTGGTATTCAGCAAAATACAGCGAGATTTATCTGGCATTGATAGGCTTAATCAGCATTTTGTGAACCTGTTTAGTAAAGGCTTGAATGTAACAGACGTTCATTTACATGTATTTCACTGATGTGACTGCTATTAAGTATCAGGAATTAATCTACCTGCTCAAGCTCTGTTTTCTTTTTTTATCTGCATGAGAGAAACTTATGTGATAAATTTCTCTTCATCAGGGTCTGGGATCATCCCAAATGTCACTTTTCTCAAGATAATTACCATTGATTTTCATGCATTTTTAAACATTAGCATGTCACCAATTAATTAAAGGCTTGGCTCTGTTCCAGGGTTACAGACCAGGGGGATGAGATCAACTCAATCAATTTAAAAAAAAAAAAACCCAAAAAAACCCACACAAATAAAACAGGCAGCATGGAGCTTATTTTGTTTGTGCAACTAAGTCCAATGAATGAATTAAAATTAAAGTCATTTTGTCACGGCTCAGTGGAAAAAGTCGAGGTGCTGCCGCTCCTGTTATTGGTGGCACTGAGGCTGTGTGAGTGCACACGTCTGTGTGTGTGTGTGTGTGTGGTGTCACCAGAGGAAAAAAAAAAAACATCAGACAGACCCCTGGAGCAGCTGTTGTCCCCAGCATGCCCAACGTTTCACACACATAGATTTGCAGTATTTTCATTCTGCCTGCACTCACTCACACATACATACAGTACCTACTTTCTTTACCAGCCTCCGCTCTGTTCCTTTGTGTTTTTCAATTGTGTGCTCTGAGCTAAAGTACACACATGCAGTTCATGAATACACACACACACACACACTCACACACAGGCTTATGCAACCTAACAGAAAGCCAGAATTAAAGCCTTCATTTACCAACGGAGGATCAGATGCATTGATTAGGGCGGGTGCCCACAATCACACATGAAGCTTCAGTGAAAAGTGTGTGTCTGTGTGTGTGTTGAGGGATCTTGGTCATTATTTAGTGTTGAAATTAGGGCCATAACACCTCCAGACAGCTTCCAGTAGAAATTCAAACCATCCCTCTCCACATCTGCTCTCAAGTCTGATCAGACCGACACTCACGTCCTCTTCAGCTCATTAGAAATCCTCAAGGGGCTTCTTTTAAATACACGTTCTCAAAGGCCTCAGCTACCTCGAACACGTCCACCAGATGTCTTTTTCTACAGTATTAATCTTTCCTCCTTCTCATCCCTTGCTCCTCTGTAACCATTGCCTTTCTGCCTCACCTCATGTCTCTGATTTGCTCTCGATCTCTAGTTGTCTCCCTGGGGGTCAGATGGACAGATGCGCAGCCTTGTCCTCCACACACACACACACACACACACACACACACACACACACCACACACACACACACACACACACACATACATTTCTGACCTCATTTCTCCAAGGAGGGCAGTTTAACAGACCCTATGAAAAGACAACAGCTGTACAGTATAAACACACACATGGGGGGGGGGGAATCCTATTTTCTTCCTCTTTTTCTGTAAAACTGCACAGACATACTAACAGCTGTTGGATTCTTCAGATCACTCTACATACTGTTTAACATTGTACTGTTATCCAAAGTCTCTGGGTCCTCACAAGCATAGGAAAAGTTGGAAAATCCTCTAAACTGAAAACAGTACCGTAATACAAGCAGCTGTAACAGTAATAGTAATAGAGTCATGTTAGGTAAAGTGGATACTGAGTCAAGATTTGTTTTTATTTATTCACTGTTCTACTTCATAGACAGAAAGAGGCTTCATTTACACACATTACAATACAATAAGTACAATGTGCAAAGAACCTGATATGTTCAAAAATACAGTTTGTATCTCTTAGTAACCATCATGAGAAACATGCACTAAATGCCCAAAATGTCCACAGAAATCATATATATACACACACGCAACTAAAGGCTTGTATTTGCAGTATTTGGTGTGATCAAGTCTTTTGGGAAATAATCCGGACCTGAGGGGAAGACCGAGAGTCATCAGAGGCTCAACACAAGCTCACTGGGAGTTCAGCATCAGGCTCTTCAGCACACCAGAGTGAATGCATAATTTGGCATGAAATCCTGAAATTTTTTGATTTGCTAAAAAGCCAGCTCCTTAACTAACTTCTCAAAAGTTTTTAAATGTTCTCATTTTCATTCAACAACTGCAAATTAATGTTTCAAAAGAAGCATCTCTTATTTCATAACCAATATAAAAACAGATTTGATTTGGTCAAATTGCTATAACATTGCAATGAATCATGTCTGTGATTTTGTTTGTTTTGGCAAATGATTCTGATAGACTGGTTAGTGGGTGGAGTGCAAAATAGCCTCAAAATCTTTGCAGATGTGAGCTGATATCAAGTGAGACAAACCAGGTAGTAAAAACAATGATAAAATATGAGATATTTAACTACTCTCAACAGGACTAATCAATAAGAGTAAATCATTGCACTACAGTGAAATTAAATTATCTATCCTCTATTTTCTATGTTTACGTCCTCTAGAATTAAGTGTATACGGTGTGTTTCACTGATTTTACGGACCTGTAACAACTTCTATATTTTGCTTTGGTTTCACACAATCCAAGTAACATGCTTCAATCATTTTTCATCTAAGGCATCTGCCAGACTGAGACCAGTGCAGGTGCTGGTGTAGGTGTTTGAGTGCGAACGTGAGGAAAAAAAAAAAAATTAAAAAAAAAAAAGACAAGGAGAAAGTGTCTTGAGCACACCAAGAGCCAGGGGCAGGAATTAAATCCTCATTAAGATCTGGCACCACCAGCTCTCTCTGCCTGTACGGGTATGGGTGTGTGTGTAAAACTACATGGCACAGATTTGACTTATACTAGACTTATGCTTGAAGATCACAGACTCTGGTCAAAGGGGTTTTCCCTGCACATTTACGAATGAGGCAGCCAATTAAGTGTAAACAAAAAAACATGCAAAAATGCTTTGTATTGATAAAGCAGTTCTATATGAATCAGCTGTGACCAAGCACCATTGATGCACAATTACATACAATCACTTTAAAAGTACAGCGAGTGTTGACTGAATTAACTTCACTGCAGAATGAGCTGTCTGTGTAACTGAGCAGGGTACAAATCAATGCCAGCCATGCACCATACAATACATGTTCCCTTTGTATTATTTTAATCTACAAAATGAAATGGCTCATGAGCCAAACATTTAAAGGGATAGTTCAGTAGTGTGGGAAATATGCCTTCAATGGCGGTATCAATCTTTTCATCTAACTCTCTTTAACAAGGTAAATAAGTGCATTTCCCCCCTAAAAAATATTCCTTTAACTTCTGATCTCTTTTCTGACCAGGACAGTATTTTATATGTAAAATAACTGGATCACCTTTAAAGATATAAACCCTCAGATTTCTGATAAAACCATAATAATCAGTTTTCAGCTATTTCAATTACACATTTATACAATCCAATTAGCATTTACCCGTTATATAAATAGCCAATCAGATTGTTGCTCTTGAAATAAATAATTTGATTTTTGACAGTTAATAAAGCACCAATACGATAAATAAATAAAAAAAACAAAAGATGCCCAGAAAGCAAATAAAGAGAAAAACAGACCTGTGATTAAAGCTACTTTTTCCATTTTCCTCACTCTCACACACACACGTTACAGTACATGGACACACATATTGTTTAATGTGGTATACAACTTGTCAGACTGTAGCACAGGTTATTGACCAGGCAACTACTTGAGTTACATGGCCACTGATTGATTGACTTATTGGCTGTCTAATAAAATGACTGATTATCACCAATCAAATTTGCACAAATTGATATTCTAACTGTTTGACTGACAGGCTTGTTATATATAATACTCAGCTCTACAAATGTTGCTAAAAACACTCTCCAGATCCATAAAACTCATTTACTCCTGCTCTGTACGCTGTAATTTTGTACACAACAGACCAGTACCAGTTGAATTCCTTTGCTCTGTAGCAACTAAAATCAACAGGGCAGACTGTACATCCAGCTGTGTGAAGATATGACACATTTATATCTGATAACAGAGGAAGTGGAGGAGGGAGAGTGTTGTGACTCCGGTGAAGATGTCTTAACAGATGCAGCAGCCCGGCTAGTAAAAAGCTGATAAATATTTCAGAACAGAAGAAGTCGACAACCAGGGCATGCATTGCTGTTTGGATACCCCTCCACCCTCCACCCCATCCCCCTGCTGTGTACATACGTATGTACCTCAGGTGGAAACAGCTTGTATTATTAATATTCACTTTTAAGGTTATGGAACTCTGTGATTATGTTTGAGCCAAGAATATCTACAGTGTGTGTGATGCCCTTTGAGGACATGCACGTAGTTAAAAAACTGAATTTCTCCTGTGACATGTTAAAATAATCAGACCGACAGTCCTCAAATTGTAGCCGTAAAATCATTTTAAGCACAGCAGTGAAATTTTAAAGAGAAATATGATGTTGAAGAAGAACTGAGTCCGTGTACTGTGGCTCTGTTGACGGCTGTTCAGGGTGGATGTTGGCGCAAACCTGTTAAATATTTTAAGAATGTAAAAGTACTGGTGTCTTCCCCATATTCTTTCAGCAATGGTGGGCCAGACAGCTAGAAAACGGCTACAGGAAATACAAAAATAACATTAAAAAGTATGGACTCCAATACCTACTGCAAAATGCAGAAGGCCCACTGCTTGTATTTAGTGCTGCATTCTAACTGTGTGTGATGTTCACATTTTGGGGTGGCAACAGCTCGTTTTGTGTGTCAAACAATACTATAAATGCAATTCACTGACACCTGGAGTCAAGCAATTAATAAAAAGCTCACAGGCAAAATCTCTCCCTCCATCACTCCCTCTTTCTCTCTCGCTCTCCTTCTTTCCTCATAACTGGAAGCTTTCAACAGAAAATACTGCTCTTTAATAATTTGTATTCATGTGTCATCGTGCTGGCTACCGGCACTATTGGCTCTCAGATATGGCTGCTGATCCAACAAGCGCACTGAAACACTTTTAACAGAAATGCAGGGAAACAAAGCGTGATGGTCTAAAAATGGGCTATCAGCAAAATAATCAACTAGCAGGAAACACACACAGACACGTGTAAAAATGGTACAACAAATGGTAGCATGTGAGCAAAAGCCTGAAAGAGCAAGATGCGTTAAGTGTCTTACATGCATGGGCGGATTATGAGACAACGGGCCCCTGGGCACAGAGGTATAAAAGACCTCCTCCTACATGGGAGGAACACCCTACAATATGTCTCTTTGAGGTTATTTTGCATCTTTTGTAGTCATTGTGTCTTTTAATAGTTGCTTTGTCTGTTTTCGTAGTTATTTTATGTCTTTTGTAGTCACACATAGTTCTTTTGCATCCTTTTGTGGTCATTTGGCATCTCTTTGAGGTCATTTTGCGTCTTCTTGTGGTCATTTTGTAGTAGTTTTGCATCTCCTTGTAGTCATTTTGTCTGTGTTTTCTAGTTTTAGTAGTTTAACACATTCCTCTCCAAAGTTGTTTGTGGTTGTTTCATTGACAACAAGCAATGCTAACAGTCACTTCAAACAGAGGCTCTAGCCCCAGAGCCTCCTTAGTGCTTGGACTCCTGGGCCTGTGCCCAACAGGCCCGTCATTTATCCATGCTGACATGTAGTATGAGGTCTGGCGTACATGTTCAGAAACATATAACACACATATACCCACTCACACACATGCACACACACATCCTAAGGCTGACCAGTGGTTACAACATGTTCATGGTGGTTGAGTAGCAACAACCTGGCACTGACATAGCTAACCTCCTGTTTTTCTCTACCATCCCCTCTGAGCACGAGACAAGCTTCAAGCCTTCAGCGTCTTTGTTTGTGTACGCATGTTTGTGTGCTGTTGATTCATCTGAGAGCAGATGTGTGTCTGCTGTCACCATGTGTCAGTGTGTCTAACAGTCTATATCCCCGCCGCCACGTCAGAACAGTTGTAGTAACACCTCAGGTCCCCAATCCATGGCCGTCTGAGCCACAGCGAACACGGCCGCCCCGAGCGTCGCAGACAGCCCCCACACTGCCATCTTCACAATCCTGTTCCCCTTTCCCCACAGCTGGCCTCGGTCCCGGGGCAAAGCTGCTTCCAGGCCTGAGTGTCGAGAGGCTACGAGCACGAAATAAGGAGGAGGGGTCAGACAAGTCAAGGAGAAGAGACATGGAGGGGTCAAGAGGTTTCATAATGCTTGAAGCTGAACCAAAGGATCATCAAGCTGCATTTTGTTGGTTGGATTGGAAACAAAAAGGGGGTCAAGGAGTGTCAAAACACTTGGAGTGGAGACAAGGAGGGGTCAAAATATCACAATCTATTAAATATAGAACAACCAATCGTGTACCACGATCATTGCTTAATAACAGCAGTGCTCTAAATTCAACTAACTTGAAGGCCAAATGATTAATGACTTTACTTCAAGTTACACTCAGCTACCAGTTTACAAACTACACCTTGCTCAAACTAATGCAGTCTAAAACAGCAGTGCAATACGTCCTGTCTTCAGCTGCAGACGCGACACACGTGCGAAGGACGACTGTGAAGGAAATTGAACTTTCGAATACGGTTATGGGTTAGATGTAGTGTATTTTTTTCTAAAATATCGGCAACATTTTAGTCTGTATTTGACCGTATGTTCAGCTCTTTTCAGCACTGACTGCCTCACATTTTCCTCAATGGTGGCCACTGCCATTTGCATTTACTGGTAAGTTTTACCATGCTACAGCAGGTGACAATTCATTACCTGTGATTGGCCTGGAAGTGTGTCACTCTTAAGTCAATCACAAGAGAGACTCAGAGTCACAAAATGCCTTGTTCACGGTTGAGCTCCAGAGAGAGGCATGACAGAGGAGATGTAAAACTATATTGTAGATGTTTCTGGTTCTTAAACCCACAATTATATGTTCTTATGAATATAAAAACTAAAATAATAATAAAAATAAAACAAGAAATAAAAAAATAAAACACAGGAAAAATGTAAAATATGGGACCTTTAACTATATGTGAAAGCTTTTGTCTTCTGTATCAAATCCAATATGTGCATGTATCAATTTCTGTGAGTCCCTTGTGAGTATATGCAAATTAAATCCTGCGCAGGAGAGGAGGATTCTGCCAGTAACAATAAAATGTATTTTGACAAAACAGTCTTAACTAAAGATTCACTTTCTTAAAGCTTTAACCAAAATCTTCCACTGCATCTCAGAGCCTCCGATCAGCAAATGAAGTTTCTTCAGTTGAACCGTTAATTAAGACTTATTATTATTTTGTCAAACTATTACTCCAAAGTTCAAGAGTGAATTGTCACACTCACTAAATACATTACACACTGACGGGCTCCTGCTGAAGAAATTCAAACATACACTGTGGTGGGGGTTAATATAACGTACATGTTAACTTTCAAGTCCACTAGTCAGTCAATATTCATGTCTTTAAGATTAACATGCCAGCTTGTCTGACAGGTCATTGACTCCAGTTCACTGTCTGCCACAATGAAATCAGGAGGTGCTATATATCGGCCCTCTGTCTGTCCATTACACATTTCATCTTGGATGCTGCTAATTGAATTTTGATGAAACTGCGGGGAATGATGTGCATCAATTTTAATATTACACTGCGTGGCCTGAGGGGAATGGTACAACATATTTTTGATTGCCTGTACATCACAGATAATATGTCAGACACCGCTGATCAGATTTTCACAAAAACCTACGGGAATAATGCATCCCTTTGTTCTGTTTTGGCATATTTAAATTTGCACTTGATTGGTCTGATGGGGGTGCTACAACATTTGTTTACCTGTTATTGATTGGCCCAAAGGGGGGCAGCGTTTGTGGGGGATGACATATTTACTGTTGCCTTGTTTTCAAGAATTGTGTTCCCATGTAGAGCATCAGAAAAAAAACAAAGAAATGTGGAGCCATCAAACAATTTTGGTTGGGCAGAAATGTTTGTTCTTAAAATCTCACAGTCGATATCCATCTTTTCCCTAACTTCAAAGAGTACCCATTTTCTTCACTCATCTATTGAAGTGCCTGCACTGTCTGTATGTGTGCAGTCCTTCTTCAGAGTCAGTAATAAGATTACAGTTACTATTTTTACCATGTCTGGAGGTGGTGGAGCCCTGGGCCTTGGTGAGGCGTTGGAGAACAGAGTCTGGCCTCTGGTGGAGGGTGGAGAGCTGAAACGCCTGGAAGGTGCTGATGGACAGACTGGAGAGGATGAAAAAGAGAGGGAGAGCGGTGTCAGGTCTAAGGTGAAGCATGAGCAGCAGGAATGACATGAGGAGATGGATGGATGGGTAAACTGACAGATCATGACAGGTGAGGCAGAGAGTTAGAGACGATTTGAAAGAACTGCAAACTCAGTAGCTCTTGTGTATAGGAAGCTATGTATTATGGGACATCAGTATATTTCAGTATCAGTCAGTCAAGGACTCATGTCAGTGATGTCACTTCCTGCCCTGAACAATGGCTGTAAGTAACACTGAAGGACACTGACAGGGAAAGGGAGAGTGATAGACTGTGGGCACAGAGAGAGAGTGTAGTTGTGTCTCTAATGCTTCCTCCTCAGTAATAAAACATGTGGAAAAATACACACAGACACAGACACACACACACACACACTAAACAGCTCATGTGTGTCAGCAGCACCACTGAGTCTTGATGTGTTTTTGTAGCACCCCCTCTTGGTTACTGAGGGCATTACATCAGATTACCTGTGGCTAACGTACATGTAGAAACATATTCTGATGAAGTTATTGAGCACAAATAAAAGAAAGTGCAGGGGCTGTTATTCAAATAATTGAAAAACAGATATCTGATATTTAAGTCAATTACCAAGCAAACATGTTCATTGTTTCCTGCTTCTCAAATGTAAATATTTGAAGCTCTTTTCTGTTTAATATCCTTGTGAATTCAATATATTTAGATTTTGAATTGTTGGTCAGACATAACAAGTGATATGAAGACATCTCTTTGGACTCTGGGATATTCTAGCATTTTATAGACTAATCACATAATCAGTTAGTCAACTGGCAGATTAATAGTTGTGGTTGCATCCCAAGAGGCATAGCAGTTGCTCAGGAGACTATGATGCCATACAGATGGACAAGATGCTAACACTGCATTTTGTGTTTTGTCCGCTTGCTTGAGTCGTTCGATGTGAGTCCGACTACAACAAATAAATATATTTTTTATAGTCAAAATTACAAATTTGTCCTAGAGAGCTTCACAATCTGTATAACACAATTTGGAGAAGGAAAACCTCGAACATACAAGTTAAAGTGTTTCTTTCACATCTCATTCAGCTAATACGAATGCACACTGTACCAGCAATAAAAAAAAGCTATTACACTGAAATAGAAATTAAGTTGTTGTGCTCATTTAATTGCACTGTTGTTAAGCCTGGAGTCATTGTATGTGTTTATTTAGTAGTATTGCCATTATTATTAACTATTTTTTACTTACTATATTTTTCAATTTTTGTCTCACCTCTTTCGAGACTGCAGTGCTGCCCGCTTGGCCAGTAATGATGGAGGGTACTGGTTGAACAGGTCCTGGGACTGAGCGATCAGAAGTTCATATGGGAGGTCCTGAGGGATGCGGGAGAGGAGGTGGTGGACCATGGCCATGTCACACTCTGTCTGCTTCACCTCCTTCTCTCTGTGCAACACAATCTGAGAGGGAGAGGAGGAGGAGGTTAAAAGTTTTAACCCTGAAGAATAACACTGTGGTAAAAACAAGAAATAGATTCTACATATTGTGCGGCAGCTGAATTAGTGCACAGCAGTGAAATAGGCAGATGAAGAGTTAACCCCCCATGCTGTGCGCTGTACTCAGCCTTGGAGGAAACATGAACTACATTCTGCTTTGTTGTTTCACACACTTCAAACAGAGCTCTCCCTCTGCCCAGCCCCTACACACACACACACACACACACACACACACACACACACACACACACACACACACACACACAATCATCCACAACTGCAAACAAGCAAAATGCAAAAACAAAAGGATACATGCGCACACACAAAAAATAAATAATTTCAGAGAGCACACATGCACACATAGATGTTCCAGTGGCAGACATTTGTGCCAAGCAGTAATTATAAAAGCATCCAGGACACTAAAGAGGCTACTCCAGAGTGGCACAACTGAAAAAAAGAAATATAAAAAACGCTTTACTCTGTAAACTGTTTCTCTCTTCCTTCTCACACATCAGTCAGCTATCCTTGTCATTGTTATTTGATGCAGTCTTCATCTTTTCCTTCTCTTTCCCTTTAATATCTCTCCCTCTGTCCCTACTTTTCTCTGTAGCCTTCTGTCACCCTCTCTGTTCATTAGGAGGTATCTAATTAACTAGTCCAGTGACTTCACAGTGCTCTGCCTCGCTGCGTGAATGAGTGTCTGCGTGAGTGTGTGTATATGGTAGCAGGTACTCATGTGTGAGCATCCTGGATTACTGACAAGACAAAGTCACTGCCTTTTGATTATTTCCTGTTACCTTCAACATCCTCTTACCGTGGCAGCAAGGTAGATGGGCATCAGTGGATGTGAAGCCAGGAAGAAATCGTAGAGTCTGAGAGTGTGTTTGAATTCTGACAGGACGTGGCCGTACCATGTGATGAGCCAGGACAGTGCAAAGATAGTTCCCACCTCTGACCTAAAAGAAGAGGTAAGAGAGGTCAACAAAAACAAACTAAAGAACACAATTAGTGTTAAACGCGTTCTTGGGTTTACTGAAAGGTACTACATAATAACTACTAATAAAGTTATTATTATTATTATTATTATTATTATTATTATTATTATTACATGTACGTTTTTGCTATCGCTACATAGCCAACATTAGCATCAACAGGTGTTTAGTTGCCAAGAGCTGCAGCCATTATTACATTTGGTTACAGAGGTTAGAATATGCTCTCTAGGCAACAGGAATGAAGTTTGAATGTGACAGGTAAGCAAACAGCTGTTAATACTAATGTTGGCTATGTAGTGACAGCAAAAATGTACATATAGCACCTTTAATGCCTTTTTATTTTCATTTTTATCTAAACTTTATGTAACCCCCAGAGCCTCATGAGACAGTGTTTTGGCCAAGAAAGAAAGCATTGGCATCAAGTTGAAAAGTAATAACAGAAAACAGAAAATAAATAAATAAAAGTGGCAATAAAAACCATATAAAAATAAATGGGCATATAAGACTTGATTTTCTACCTTCCAGGCAGCCAGTGGTTTTACACTGGTATGAAAATGAACTTGCAAAAAGTAAAAACTTATTTGATATAGGTAATCCATCAGAGGGTGAATTTCTCTGCAAGTTGGTTTTCATACTGTAGTGAAATTAGTGAAAACCAACAGCTGATTGGAAGACAGGAGATTGTTCTTAAAACTAATGGTCCACTTGGAGAAGCAGTGATATAAAGTATATGCAATTTATATTCAGCTGGATAAAATGAGAAACCAGTATGATCCTTAAAACTTAAAACGTTCCCATTCATTCTTTAGCTGGAGGGAGGTCAAAGTCATTGATCAGGAGGTGGTGGACTACCACAGAAGGTTCAAATAGGACATTCGCATCCAATGTCACAGACCATCTAGTTTGACTTGAGACAGGGGTTACAATCTCCCTCCAATAACACCTGTTAATGTCATTTTCACACTTGAGCCACATAATGACACCTGAGCCAGCTCCATTCATTGATGAGATGTGGTTGAAAGCTTGGAAAAAGCTACAGAGTAAACCTGTGAGTTGATATTATTTTGTCAGACACGCAAGTTCAAGAATGAGCTCAAGGCGATTCTCATCTTCTTTATAGTTTGGCTTAATCCCAGTGTCATAAAACACCAGGGGCCACAAAATTGTTTCATTATACCCCACCAACTTCTAAAGTACTGGCCTCGGCAAAATACATTTTCTTTACCTTCACCTAGTGTTTATAACCCTCCCTTTAGCTGGCTGCTTACATAAATAGGTATTTATTTTAGACACAGTCTCAAGTAAATTGGAGACTCTGAGAGGTTGTTGATAAATATTAGATAGGAGCCTTCAGGGATGAATAGAGGAAGGGAGTGACAAGTAAAAAGGTGTCTGTGGGAGTGATGGACAGGGGAGGGGGAGGGGTAAAGAGAAGGAGCAAAGGGCAAGGAGCGTGTATGATGGGATGGATAAAATGGAAGGGAAGAGAGAAAAACAACAAAAGAAGAGAGTTCAAGATAAAGGGGAGGGAATGAAAGAAGCAGAGATATGAAGGAAGATGAGGGTGAGAGGAAGTGTGCACTAAAAAGAGCTTTCTAAACTTTGAAGTGGGGTGTTGTTTATCCTGCCGTTTTTCTGCAAGTGCAATGTCTTGGTTTTTTTGTGTTTGTGTGAGCTTGTACAGGTAGTTTGCAAATATGGAGGTTGCCAACACAGCATCAATTATGAACAGGCAACAAGACAGCAAAGGTACTGGAGATGCAAGTGTACACGCACATGCATGCACCAACACACACACACACACACACACACACATTACAATACCTTAGAGAACAATTCACTGACATGAAACAAATTACAAACCCAGTCCTCACTAGACATCCGATCATTAACCTACAGTAACTGGTTGTATCTTAAAATGCATTTATGTCTCTGTGGTTCCAATGCCCCTACAAATGCTTCATGTATCAGTTTTGGCTAATTATACTGTAGGACATCACAAATAAACGTGATGGTGCGCACCTTGGTGGGACTTGAACGCCTCTGAAACAGCTGTTGGACCATCTGACACCAGAGCTCCCCAGTGAGACCACTACAGACGCATTTTCAATTTTTGCAATTCAGCCACAAAACACTCAGGCAATTTGTCAAACTGTGAAGCTCTGAGGTGAAAAAGACTTTAATGCCCTCTAGTGGTTATTACTTACATTACATTACCTTCATTTGGCAGACAGATCTGTCCAAAGTCACTAACAATAAGTTTCAAACTTGAAAGGAACAAGTAAAAAAAAAAGCTGCAAGTGCATTTCATCTCTAAACAAATAACTAAATGTGTGTTCAGTGCTGCAGTAAAAGTGCTTAGGGTTTTTTTTTTTTGTTAGAAACCACTGGTAGCAGAAAGAGCACATTTTTGAACTGTGTGTGTACCTCATCATGAAGTCATGTAGTTCTGTGTCGACTTGTTCCAGTATGGGCATCAGGTAGTTTAAAATGTGTTTAGTGCTGTCCATGGTAGGATCCATGAAATCCCTGCCAACAGAGAAGATGGACAGACTTTATATAAATATTACAGCTAAATTATCTTGAATATGATTGGTTAGTTGGATCCAAACTGTGTTTAATTGAGATCATTAAAAATGCAATAACATAAAATTCTAAATGAGTCGATTTATCAGTAAAACTGTACAACCTGAGGTGATAATTGGAGAGTGTGTCCAACAGGGCGATGGCCATTCGCTCCCCAACTACCAGCAGCAGAGTGACAGCCACATCGTGGTAGCCCTGGTAGTAATGGAGCTGAGGGTTGCGTTTCAAAACCTCCAGTATGATGTCAATCAGCTGCTCCTGAAGGACGGCTCTTTCTGTGGCTGGCATACCTGAGGGAGAGGAACAAATCAGCACGTTAAACCATAAATAATACTGTTAACCTTGGAAACAGCAGTAGGTTCAAGCAGGTAGCCACTGGGACATGGTCAAGAACTTCATGGAAACAAACTATGTAAAGTTGCCCCCCACCCCTCCACTTTACTTTGTCTTGTTATAGGAGTAAATACATTAAATCTTTACAGGAAAAACAACACATCCAGACATAAACTTGGACCCTAAGTCTAAATGCCTGTGTTAATCACTGTTGCGAATAGTTCGTCATGGATTATTGAACCCAGTCTGGCTGCTTATTATCAGGGTCTGAAACAGCTCAGTTGTGTGTACAACATAAATATGCTCTGCATCTTCAGATTTGTTGAGGAGCTCAGTATCCAAACTGACATTAACATAATTAAGGTAAGTCTAATATGGTGAGCCCAGCTTTCCCTCATTCCCCACTGTTTTTTTCACTTAGTTTTCAATTAGTTTTTTTTATTTGTTGCTTCCTCTAGGCGGAAAAGTTTAAATCATCAACATCACAACTAACTAACTTAAATCAACACCCTCTCAGTTAGATAAGAGACTTTTCTCTGTTGCTCTCCTAGCTTTGTGATTTTGCCTGACAGCACAGGCTGTCTTGAGACACAAAAAGTCTTCCCTGGTGCAGCTTTTAGTTCATTAATTATTAAGCCTTGCCAGATATCTGCATCTTGCTGTAAGTACAGGGGTACAGGTTGATAAATGGCGCTTTGAGCTATGCTGCTATCTTTAGAGATAACACACGCACAAACACAGACCTTTAGGGAACCGCTTCATGGACCTCCTGACATCCAGGAGGACCTGGTTATAATCCTTGTGGTTCTCTCTCACATCTCGACCTGCAACATAAGAAATGTTATTATAACTTCTATTAGTATCAGCAGTAATAGTGGTATTAATCAGAATTCTACAGCTGGTAAATCAACCACTAACCAGGTTTATGTGGTAGATCATACACGTTGATGTTCAGTAGTTTGGGCCAGACTTTCCTCCTCAGTTCATCAGTAAGCAGTCCTCCTCTGCTGGCTGCTGCTCTCCTCAGGGTCTCAATGTCCACTGGATCACTGCTCATTGAAAAGTTAGAATTAAGCTATATTCAGTGTAATTCATTACTTTAAAGTCTGCCCATACAACAAAAAAATCCCTGTGTTACACATGAACTTACTTCAGGAATAAAGTTCCATTTTCTTGATTCTAATGCAGTAATCCTACACTCACATCCTACACTACTACACAGCTGCTAAACTCTGTCTAAATCTTCCCGACACGGTGGCATCTGTCCTGCACTGATGGCAGCATGATATGAGTCCACGTGTCTACCATGAACTGACAAAGACAACTGTTTATTTTTGTGAAATTAGTTTCACTACTTTTTGGGCTTCGTATGAATGCATGAATCTTGTTTAATTCTGCATGAGCTTTCCTGTGCCATCTCACATCAAGTCTCACATTCCTCCTGACACTTAAGTCCTCATGATAATTGTCATTCTATTCCTCTGGGTGCATGTGAGTAATCTTTATGTGTGAAATTATCTTAGCGGGGAGTGATGAAGGTCACTCTCTGTGGATAAATGCATGCCCTCTAACTGTGAAACAGCGTCTTGGATCCGCAGAGGGAATGGCATTCCCAGTTGGGAAAACACACCATGTGGCCTTTTTAAAACCTTTCAGAGCGAACATTGCATCAGCTGGGTAACTCTGAAAACCCAGTGTCTTGTGTTCACTGAACAGGTGTTTGTGTTGTACTTCATCACTAGAACACCATACCTCAATTTTATGTGTCAGCACGTCCATGTATCTAGGTCGTTCTAAATCAAACATCAGAGGGCCTCATTACCAGTAAAACTGCTCAATAGTGTGTAACTAATGCAGTTTCAAATAACAAAATAAAATTTGCGTTAAAACGGCTTAAACTTATACGCCTTCCAAACTGAGACGCCGTTCAGAGAAGAATAAAGAGTTAGCGTGCTTAAACAGGCAGACTGTAAATGATAAATTAATTTTAACCTGATCAAAGCCTGATGGATCTCAGCCAACTTCTGCTTCCTGCCACAGTCTGGTTCTGTAAAGGAGGAACAGAGATGAGAGGATGAGAGAAAAGAAATACGTAAGACAGGAAGAAACATTAGATGGAAAACAGTGGGAGGGAAACACAGAAGGAAGGATGAGGGAATGATTCTATGTATTGACCTCACCCATTTCATGTCTGTCATGCAAACAATGTCATTACAGTGAATCAGTGACAGATAATAATGGGTCACATCTATTACTACAGAGTTTTGGAAATCATAATCAGTGTTTGATGGCTTGAAAGGGAAAAACAACAACATTACTGATTGACTAAATGAATAAAGGTAACAGTTCTCCTCTGGCACAGTGAATAAAAGAATAATTTCCATCTCCTCCCTGCCTGGCTGTCAGCTGAAAGTTTCCAAACTGTCCAGGTTGGCTGACAGGCTGCCACGCAAGCACCAGTTAAAGATATGTGGCTAGAGTTTCTACTCACAAAAGCCGAGTAAAAACCAAAACAGCAGGCAGGTTAGATGTAGGTTAGAAACAGCGGACAACTTGTGATTAGTTTCTTACAGTTTGTGTCAGCAGGCTGCAGTAATTGTATTAAGCTGTCTTACTTTGCGCCACATAGTCTAGACCGGTAGAGTTCCTGTCTCCTCATACAGTAAATCAAAATAAGGAAATAAACAGGCCGGTTTTAACAAAGTAACTAGTATCGTGTGACTGGTCTGTGTTTACATTTAGTGTACGTTTATTAAACGTTACTTAGCTACTGTATCTGCAGTGAACTTACCTCTTGTGACAGGTCCATTCCCATTCACCCCAACTCCGGCGTTTTGTTTCTTCCTCTTGAGCCTTTTCATCCCCTTTAAAAACCGACTACCGAATGACGAAGCTTGTGTTGTGCCATAAACGAGTCAACAGGTTGAAAAAATGTGTCATTAAATAGGTAAAAAACAACGATAATGCCAGGCCACAACGATAACGTCTAACAGCTGCTGACTAAAGGAAGCAACCAACCGTGACATCACCCTGCTACGCTGCAATTGGTCAGAAATGACATGTGACACAGCGCAGGCGTTCTATTGGCTGTCCTGCGACTCGCACCGCAAGCTGACTTGATTGTAGTTTTGTAGTTTCGTAAGAAATGTTTGTTTTACTTTTTATTATAAACGCGTACGCCCAGCTCAGTTAAGTAAGTGGGTAGAGACACAGTTATGTACTCTGTACCTTTTCCGTTAAAGGAGAGAAAAGCGCTGTAGGGCAACTGTAAGAGACGTTTGAAGATTATTAAGCTAAATTGACAAGTCTGTGGTCTTTTAAGTGCATGTGTTGAGTGCACTCTCTCTCGTCTAACTGTGAAAACTTACTAAAATGTATAAGGAAGAGAATAAGACTGATGTTAAGCACAAAAACAACAACACAGACAAAATAAAATATACCATATACCGTTTGGTGTGGCAAACTGGATCCCCGAAAGTTGTTCGTGGGTTCGTTTTAGGACACGTGTGAGGTGACATGAAGCTGCACTGCCCTGAGTTTTGCCTCTTAGGTAGCGCTTGTTATACTAACAAATTGCCCGTGGCTGGCAAATCAAAACCCCAGCTATGACAATGACCCCAACCAACATAATATCATAATATATAATCAAAATGGCAAAGACTGAAGCGAGCGTGATTCTAGAGGCAATATATCTTGAAGAAGTATTTCTTATAGGTAGACCACATAGAACAGGGAAGATTTGACATGGGTCATGAGATCCAGCACTATTTCCCCCTTAAAACTGTGCCCCTACTACTCCACTCTCTATATGTATTCATACTATTCGGGACAACATGATTAGATGCTCACTGATTGATTGATTGATTGATTGGGCTTATGTTGCCTGAGAAGCCAAACTCAGGGAAATTTACCAGAATAAAGACTCCTCTACTTTAAACACTGTATGTGCATTCAAATGTTATATTGGTTAATTAATGATGTAATAATGAAGAAATAACTAAATAAACTATTGGTACATGTACTTGAGGTTAAGCTGAGGTATATTTTCCCCACTTTAGCCTGGTAAAGGATTATGGGACCTGGTTGTTGAAGGTTAATAATCTAATAATAATAATAATAATTAATAATAATAAAAGATAATAATTTTATCTCATGTAGCTTTGTAATGGCAAATAGTTCAGACTTGACAGTGACATACGCCCATTTAACTAAGAAATGGGCAGGGGACCCCGGAAATGGGCTAAGACGTAATTTCGATAGGGGGATGCCAGCTGAAAACACAAACCTGGCAACCCAAGTTGACAATTGCACCTTGATCTGTAGCTACGATGATCCGCCTTCCTCAGTGCCAGCACTGACACGACTCGGGGCACTATTGAGTAAGCCCTTTTATAAAGCCAGGGTGAGGGGCGGGAAGGCTGAGTTTAGTCTGACCAGCAATGGCAGGAAGGTAAAAACTGCGCGACCGAAGCCGCTGAAATGAGCGACAGAGCCGAGATGAGAGGGCCCGTAACCCGCCGGAGGAGGACGACCATCTCCGGCGGTGGCGGCGGAGCGGTTAACGTGAAGCAAGCCAACGGCAGCAAGTGGCACGACACAGGCGAGAAACCGCCACAGTATCCCGCTAAAGCCAAAACAGAAGACGAGGTGTACAGGCATGCAAGTACTAACAACGGGAAGATGGGCAGAGAGATGGGGATGTCAGGGCAGCAGCAGCTCACACACAGTCCGAGGAAACAGAGGAGTGCAGCGGAAGACATCAACGAGAGACTCAGGTAACCGCAGATCAAAAGATACTGAAGTAATCTTCCAGTTTTCACATCTGAAACTGTGTTTTACTTAAAACAGCCTTTAGCTTCTCTCTCTCTTGGTCCAGGCACATGGCAAGTGTAGGTACAGAGGTTTTTCATCCAGACCCAGTATGATGTGACCTAGATGAGGGAAAACAGTGAAATCAGCCTTTTTTGTGCTTTCACAAATAAAATAAAGACTGGATTTTAAACAGGCTTCAGCTTCTGTGGGTTAATGTAGTCCAGATTTGATAAGTCTCGTTATGGTGGATCCAGACCTTGTCTGATGTGGACTGGATTTGATGAGGAAAGCAGTGAAATAGCCCTTTTTGTGTTTTCACAAATAGAAGAAAGTTTTAATAAATCTGAAACTGTGTCTTGTGGATCTTGATTTAGACCTTGCCACCAAAGCCCCGTGTTCACTGTATATTTGAAGAGAGGCTGCAACTAATGATTATTTTCATCATCTATTAATCTGCAGAAAGACCAGAGTGACAGATGATTTTTTTTCCCCTACTAGTCTCTCTCAGCCAGATCTGTCTCCACAGCATTGTGTCAGTGCTGGAGAATTTTTTAAACTAAAAGACGTAAAGACCTGCACTCTGCCGGTTAGCTTAAGTACGTGTGGAGTGTCACTTCCCTGTGTTCTACCCACTGAGAAACAACAATGGCATGCGCTTTTGCAATACTGTGCCCGCTGCTGACTACCTCTACAACTGCATGTTCCCTTGCTGGTCTGGTCTTGCCACATGTGTGTCCTGAGGACTCACTGAGGAAACACTTCCACTTTTGATGACTTTCTCCTTTTTTTCCAGTCTCCTTACGTCTTTTCCAATTCTCCCTCCTTCTCACTATAGGCTCTTTCCTTCCTGCTCTTTGCTGTCCAACCTCTTCTCTTTCATCTCCCCTCTCACATATAGTTGTGTAAAAATTCTTGCCTAACGAGTAATCTTAGTGTTGACAGTGTTCAGTACCTTTAACTTTGGTTTCAGCTGCAGTTGCATGAGCAAAATATGTTCCATTCATTTCAAAGTAACATATAAAAGAGAAAATAACAAATCCCAGCTTGAGTTCATTTCCCGTATGGTCAAAATAAAGACTCTGCTGTTTCCATGGTGCTAAATATGACTGTATGATTGACCACTTCCTTACTGGAAATGCTGCAAAATTACTAAGTGCTTGACAGTGCTGGTCATGTATAATTTCAACCAGGAGATGTTCACACAGTGAGCTAATCCCTGAGTTTGTCATTATGCAAAAGGCAGGAAGGATGATTAAGTGCTCAAAATACCCAAATGTCACCAGTAAAATTGTTGGCTCCATGTTTTCTGACAGTTGCCACGTCCTTCAGGAGTCTCTCTTGAGCTCAGCCAGCGGTTACAGCAACTACAGAGGAATCCTCAACTGGTGTGTTGTCATGCTGGTGAGTAAAACCACATGTGCAATTAGTTCTGAAAACGTACTGGACTGTGGCTTCCAAAACTGCTTACCATTAGCAATATGAACCCTGACACAGCTAAATATCACCTAATGTCTTGACATTCAGATGTTTGTGAGGCTAAAAACGACTCCTTGGTTTTGAGTGAAACCATGATAAGAGAACAAACAGAGCTTAAACTTTTAATGGACTGTCTTTGGCCTTTTTGTACATCAGCACATCTGTTGCTCTGACAGTAATTGTTGTATCTCCCTCTCTTTGTGTCTCGCTCTCTCACACACACATATACAGTATATAATACAGCTGAGCACTACAACACATTTCAACTTACAGGAGTTTGTTTGGCAGTTGTTTTAACAACAAAAGCAGAAGTGCCAGCCCACACTTTTATATCACTCATTCTCCTGGGACTTAGAGTTTCACCTACTACAGCGACTTTCTGTGACACATAAAACTTGTGTGTCTGTGTGTGTGTTATCTGTGAGGAGGCAGATAAGTTGCTTTTTGTGTTATCTCTGTTCACATTAGTAGATTAACCACATATTCATTTAAAGTAAGTCAACGGTTGGGTTTGGTGTGGCCTGGTTTGCCATTTCCTGTACTTTTTCATTTCAAAAACTTGAATTAAGGGGTTAGTTACAGTTAAATCTCAGTCCAAGGCATGCTTTGCATGATAAATATGACTGCAGAGGAGGAATTCTCTATTATTTCTAAGTTGCAGGAGTGAGGTGATTATAGGGTGCAACCCATGTTACTTAGTATTATATAATTTTACTGTCAATTCATTCCTGTTTTTAATGGTCACACATTGTAATAAATTATAAATATCACTGGCCTCATGCATATTTTCCTATAAGTTCTGCTCAAAGTGGGTTCAACAGACTTGACCACTAAAGTTGATTCTGAAATTCTAAAATAAAACATTAATCAAGAGACAAGTTTGATTATAGCCCTTAAAAAGTCCTTAAAGGCATCACAGTTCATGCTCACAAATCTTAACTAAGAGGATCACTTGAAAGCAGCTTGAGAAGCTGCAAAAACACCTGAGAGATGCACTCTAAATGACAAGAAAATACATTTGCAGGAGCTGAAAGGCTATGCCACAGTGTGTGTGCACACACCATACACACATGCAGCCACTCTTTTAGATACCGTTGAAAATATTTTGGGAAATAAGACAGTTTCAGGATGTACTGTGGTTGCATGATGAGTGAGATCTGTGTCAGATTGTCAGAGATTCTAATTTTGGCCGTGGCTTTTCAAAATATTGCAATCAGTTACCAACATGAACATCATGAGCACCTGCCTGACAACACTGTCTATCAATAAACAATAAATTAGTGAAGTATCAGTCTTGTTTTAGATGCAGAAACACAGTCTCAGTTCAGTTGCAATACTGATCACAGATGTGTCACAGTTAAATGTGTCCCCCCTGGGCTAAGGTCACTCGAGGACAACAAGGCCTCCTTCAGAGAAATGAACTTTCTGCCCCGTTCCAATGGCTGAATTCAAATATGTGTGTGTGTTTATGTATGTGTCTTCAGAGACATTCTGCACTGCATCTGAAAATCCAATCACTGTTAGTATTATGATAGGCGTGGAGGATACAGATATCCAGTTAGCTGTAATCCTAATGAAACTGAAATGGACCCAGACTATAAATAGAGCACTGAACATGTGTGCAAGTGAGTGTGCACATGTTTCTGTCCAGGAGCACAAACATGCATGTTTTGCACATGTGGAGGTATATGTATTTGCATGGTTGCATGCACAAGGATTATTATCTGTCCCTCTATTTGTGTATATTATATGTGAGTGCCTGCAGAGGTTTGTGTACATGCGTTAGTGTGTGTGTATATGTGTGCCTGCAGTGTATCTTTGTGGCTTTTTTTCCCCAAATCAAGCCTAATTTTGCAGTTGTCTGACAGGATTAATCCCAGCTTTGAAAGTTTATATTGCTGTGACGACCACGTCCTGCACTCTGTGGTCACCAGGGACAGCTGACTCTGCTTGGTTCAGACTGTTTTGAGGAGGGCTTCAGGATTAGGCTGTAAGAGCGTGAGGTGGAACCACTGAGTCTTGTGTGTGTGTGCGTCTGTCTGTGTCTGTCTGTGTGTGTATGTGAACAGTTAGAAACTTTATTGTGTAATTTGACCGCTGTAGCCAGGACCAATATGTCAGCCCCAGAAGTGCATGTTTGTAGAAATGAGAGATTAGATGTGTAATTTTACCTCCTTCATCTTTATATTCTGAATGGGGAATACATGAAAGGGGACTAAATCCTGTTCTGATGTTAATGGAAAAAGTTTTTAGGCTGATTTTCTAAAATGGCCTCATATTTTCTGGTTGTAATGTGACGAATTATCATCCTACGTAATGACTCCAAAGAGATGGTTACCCATTCCAAAACAGATCTACGAGTCATTGCAGACAATGTTGAGTAGATGCAGAATTGTTGCTACTATATTTGTGCTAGTAAATCAACAAAAAGAAACTTTGTTCAGTGAACCTTGATGAGAAGATATTTGGTATGAGACACAATGTTGATCCCTGACAAGCAAAAATCATCCCAGGATGCAGTGCAAACAACTGATGCTTCAGCTGGTTCATATCAGCGTTCCCTCTGATGTGCAGCCAAATAGATCGTGTGAATAGCATCAGTGACCACAGGCTGATAAGGCTGGTGCAAAGCCAGCTGCAAATTTGTTTCAGAGCGTAAAAAAAAAAAAAACAGACCGTTTAAACAGACAGAAAATGTGTAAGAAGTAATAGTTTGTTTTGTTGGCCTTTCTACAGCTTTTTTTGGATCTTGAGGTTGACTGGTTATGTAGGTGCAGAACATATAGTAGGTCAACTGCCTGTTAGCTGAATTGTTTGTGTTGAAGGAGGCAGTGCAAAATGTTAGATCATTCTGTCTTTGATGGCGGTAGCAGATAGTTTGTCTGAATCATATCAGCGCTGTAGTCTGAAAACATATTAAAAATAATTCAAGGGTGAAATAAATAGCACTTATATACAGTGAATTTTGTATTACTGGGATATTATTTGACATAAGGACATGTTTGTGGTGTTAAATGACTGTCTTATCATTAGTGTTTTATTACTTAGGAAATTGTAAATGATAAAAACAATTAGATAAGAGTACAAATATCATAGTCTTTAGGTGTTGGAACATGTGACAAGTCACACAAATTAAAGAAAAGAAACCCTGCATTCTCATCATTCATAGATGATGTGGACTTGACTTGATTTTTTTTAAAGATTTGACCCAAAACTGCATAAGCATGCAGGTCACAGTTTAAACAAAGTAAATGGCTTTCTTGAGTTTTAGCAAATAGTGGATATTACATAAGACGGATAACCCATTGCATAAAATGTTCTTAACTGCAATAATGTATTACTGGACAGAAATGGCCTGGGTTTAGTTAATTTACCCCCTGTTGAAGTGTCTTTGAGCAAGAAACTGAATTGCTGCCAGCTCCTGGGGTTTTACTTTAACTAACTTTGAACACACTGACCTGTGGACAAAGATGAGAGAAAAGACACAATTGCAAAAGCAAATTTTGCAATGTTCTCCTTAAATGCTCTTACACAGGCCACTGTCCCACTTACTCTGTTATACGTGATGGTACTCTTTTGTCCATGCTGAAGGTTACTGAGGCAGAGGTTAGTGGTTTGGACAAAATGCATAGTTGAATCAAAACCACATTGCTGCAGGTTCTTGGCAGATCAGTGAGCTGAGGTGTAACACATAATCACTACAGCATGACCTTATCATGTGTCATACCCTCACAGTCATCTTTAACTGTCTCTCTAACTCATGCACTGAACATGAGTGTCATAAATTTTATCTAAAAAAATGGATATATACTTTATATATGCAGCGTTCCCACTCTGTGTGTTGGCTCAGTGTTTAGTTTTATCTCAGAGAAGCTCAGATAACTGACTAACTGAGATAAAACTGGACTGGGACCTTGAACTTTAATACATAATATAATAATAAACCTAACTTTTAAACAGAGTGAGCAGCAGCAGGTTGTGATAGCAATCAAGGTGTGATAGAAACAGGAACAAATTTAGGTATGAAACAGATCTGATCTATGCAGTTGAAAACAGATATGGCTCAGAACATAACTTTTGTATTGTTGGTATCCCTCTCTTGCTAAACTGCTCTACATATGAACAGCTTTCACACAGGACAGGTGTGTGTATACATTTTAATCGTATAAAGCCACAGTTATTTTTGAAAGGCACCAGCCTGTTCCCATTTCATGAACAAACACATTTAAATCTGCAGACTAATCATGAGCAGAGCTCAACTGCAAAGAAAATGATAAGCCAGATTTACAGCTAAGCATTTTTAGCATAAACAAAGGCCAGATTCAGTGAATAGCCAGATACAAAACAACCTTAAAGGAGCTACATGCATTCATTCCTTTACTCATCAAGAGCTGTCTCAAGCAATGCAAAGTAACGGCAATATTTTGCTTTCCGATACCAAGACATTCAGCGTTCAGACTGACTGAAGAAGTAGCGCTGCTCAGAGGACTTATTCTAACATCTTGTATTGTAAACGCAACGATAACTGAAGCCCTTTTAACGTGTGTTTCTAAATATTTCTTTTGTATGCTTATTGTTGATAATGCAAATGATGCTCATTATCTCTCTCTTTTGTCCGCTCTCTCAGGTGTTGAGTAATGCACGTCTGTTCTTGGAGAACATTATAAAGTGAGTATGAACCTGCACACAAATTTACATTAACAGCATGTAGTATACATACATGAGCAGTTGCTGTTACAACTCCTGCCTCCTCCTCTCAGCCCACCTCACCACGACCCCCTTCTTCTACAGACAACTTAGCAATACGTCTTAGCTGACAGTTCTGGAGACCACTCAGTGTAGTCTTATTTCAACCTTAAACACTAAACTTACTGAACCATCAAGCTTTAATCTCAACTACATAAGATAACAATTTCAGCATATACTTAACTCCGAGTTTTATGATGTACTTAATCATAACCAATTTTTAAATTATGTCTGGTGGTATCAATAATTTAACTTCTTTCTTTTCTCATACAGGTATGGCATCTTGGTGGACCCTATCCAAGTTGTGTCTCTCTTCTTAAAGGACCCCTATAGCTGGCCATCAGCTTGCCTCATTATTAGTATGGAGCCTTTTATTTTACTGCTGTAATATCATCTGATATCAGCCATTTGTTCATCTCTGAACTTGTTTGCTCAGTTAAACAGTTAACTGTTCACAAATGAACAGAGTAATAAAATGAAATTAACCCGTTAAGGTTCACATCTACAGTCTGTGTTGCTTTAGTTGATTAATCTTTTTCTCCGTTCTGTGTTTCAGCATCTAATGTGTTCATCTTAGCAGCTTTGTACACAGAGAGACGTCTGGCTGTGGTGAGTCTTTACAGTGATTTGCATACTTCTACCTAATCAACACAAATGTTCATTTACATTTTGTGACCCCAGTTTCAGCTATTACAGACACTGCAAATTGATGTATTTCTTCAATTACACTTAACTGTTCTTCTTTTTGAGATTTGCTGGTGAATTGCTAAAACCTTTGACTCCACCTTTGTTGGATCCCAAAGATCTAATGTTGACATTATAAATTTGTTTAGGGATTTTCTCCGAATTATTGCTACACATTGCTACACTGTTAGATGAACTGTAAGAGAGTGTAGGTTTGTTTTCAAGTTGAGCATTCAGGTATCTCCCATCAAGGATGTTTGCTTGAAACAAGTTCTTGACATTTTGACACAGTTACAGCACCTGCCCTCTTTATACCTGCTTTTAACTCTGATAAGAACACTACACTACCACTGCTGATCCAGATCAGATTATATATGATCCTTCTGGTAGATAAAGTGTTATATTTGTAAGAAGCACATAAGTTCTAGAGCTGCATAGCCAAAAGACTTTGTTTCTGTGCTCAAAAGAAAAAAAATGTGAAAAGATATCTATAGTCCCTGATAAGATGTTTCACAGTGACAAGACTCATTTCTGTTTTTCTTTTCATTTTTCTAGGGTACCATTTCCAAAACTACAGGACTGATCCTTCACATTTTTAATCTGATATCCATGTTGATCTTTCCTTCAGCCACAGTGCTCACTGTGACCTCCATAACCCCAGGTACATATACACAATAATATACATGTTATATTTATGTGACATTTCCAAGTCAAGAATCTTGAATAGGAGTTTATTCATCTGTATGTTTTGATGCTATCACAAAGAAGATGGTAACTGATGTGAAAATTGAGCCAATAAAAAGTTTTTTATGAGTTTCCCACAATACATAAAACACACAAACCAACAGTTCCCCTTTCTGTCATTTATTGCTCTTAGTCAATAACTGTGTGTGTGTGTGTGTGTGTGTGTGTGTGTGTGTGCGTGTGTGTGTGTGTGTGTTAGTTGGTGGTGTGCTCTCCCTAGCTGTCTACACAGTGCTGTTTCTCAAGCTGTACTCCTACCAAGACACCAACAGGTGGTGCAGAGAAATCAGACAAGCCAAAGCCAAAAGACTCACACGATCATACTCATGTAAGTATATGAACACACACACACACTCAAACACACACAAGCACATGCAGCAAGTGTTGAATCATCTCTTCCAAGGCCAAGAAACTGCTCATTATTCTGTGAATAAATTAAAAGAATGGATTCTCACACACAAATGCCTTTGCACAGTAAATAGGATTATTTTAAATGTATTGCTGTACCGCTACTACCACCTAGTGGCGATATGGTAAACTGAAGCTTGTGGATGACACATACACACACACACACACACACACACACACGCACACTTTAGATCAAAGTTACCCATCTTTAACAGCTTTAACACTGTTTGTGGTTAGGAGCTATTATAATCCTGAAATCTGAATGCAGCATGATGACTTTTCTGTCAGACAGACGGACATCACACACAAATTCAACATGCTGAATGTTTTATTTTAAACAATTTTCTTATGAAAATTAGCTCATTAGACTGAGACTGATCAGTTACTTAACATCTGCATTTGTGTGTTTTCAGGTCCGTCTGTGGCCCAGTCCAATGGTTCAGCAGTTCATTCTCATGTCTCCTACCCAGGCAACCTCACCCACAGAGGTAACCATGAGCTGAACTGCACAGTTTAAAATAAAAACATTTTAATGACAGATGCTAACATGTTGCCTCTTTGTTTGTCTTTAGACATGTACTACTTTGTCTTTGCCCCGACTCTCTGCTACCAGCTCAACTTCCCACGTTCACCTCGAATACGGAAAAGGTTCCTGATGAGAAGGCTTTTCGAGATGGTGAGAGGGAACGTACACACGCAAACACACAACGTCCCACCATCCCAGTTAATGTTATTTAGATGACACAGACAGGACCAACATGTGTGCATGTTCTCTTTCAATCATAACTTCCCCTTTCTTGCAGCTTTTCTTCATGCAGCTGCTGGTGGGATTAATACAGCAGGTATGTAAAATATATTTTACACACCACAGACACGCTTTTGGAACGTGCACTGCACACACACATAAAAAAAAAACAAAACACAATGTTCAACAGAGTTATTTGTTGTAGAAATATTTGCCCTGTCTCTTTGAATTAACATCTTTTCACAATTCAAACAACAAAAAAAATTAATTATTCAAACTGATCTCTTCCAGTGGATGGTACCAACTATACAGAACTCAATGAAACCATTTCAGGTGTGTATACTGCACGCACACACACACACACACACACACACACACCCCTTATATATTCTCTATATACCAGTTTTCCACTCTTACTAACAGCATCTGCCCTAAATTGAATTCATATAATCCTAAACCTGTAGTATTTCAGTATCCATAGTAAATGAACATAAAAGGCTTTTTCGACAATAAACTGTAGACTGTAATTGGAGTTCTCATAAAGATTAAAGATTGATAACAAAAATCTTAACATTGTATGCCTCGTGTCTTCTCACAGGAAATGGACTTTTCTAGGATGGTGGAGCGCCTGTTAAAACTAGCTGTGAGTATGATGACATAAGCCACACAGGATGCACAACAGTGACCTTTTATAACCCTTTATAACCTCATGACAGCAAAAGAAATGTTGACCTTGCATTGTGAACCCTGAAGTTCTCTCTAGGTGTCATTTTACCAACCCAGACATTTTGCCTGACTTCTCCCTTGACACTCTCCTCTCCTCTCCTCTCTCAGGTCCCTAACCATCTGATATGGTTAATATTCTTCTATTGGTTTTTCCACTCCTCCATGAACTTTGTGGCAGAGCTGCTGCAGTTTGGAGACAGAGAGTTCTACAGGGACTGGTGGTGAGCATAGAGATCACACAGTAGCCATATTAGTTTACACACAAAAAATACTCACACATTTAAAGACCCATTTTTGTTTCTTTCAGGAACTCTGAGAGTGTCACCTATTTCTGGGCCAACTGGAATATCCCAGTACACAAGTGGTGCCTCAGGTGAGCACTGTTTCTATAATGAGTAACATTATAATAACATTAAAATAACACTGACAACCTGTTTGATGTTTTGGTGTCTTGTTCAGTTTCTTTACTAGTGAAATAGTAAAGAAATCAAGGTGTGAACTTTGATTTACTTGAGCATATTTTCAGCCAGATTTAAGAGAAAAGATCAGGGTAATATGTCAGGTGTCGCTGTATGAGCTCCTCCATTTGTGTGTGTGTTACAGACACTTCTATAAGCCAATGTTGAGGAAGGGGGTCAACAAATTTCTGGCTCAAACTGCCGTCTTTCTGGTGTCTGCCTTCTTCCATGAGGTAAACCAATAGCATTCAGTGTCCCTCTGCTACACAAAACACTGCTAATGTCCACATATTGTTACTGTTATTGTTATTGTTCTGCTCTCTCTGTCTTCTTCAGTACCTGGTGAGCGTTCCTCTGAAGATGTTCAGACTTTGGGCCTTTATGGGAATGATGGCTCAGGTGAGACACATTGAACTGTTCATCTCTTCTTCTCCTCCAGCCTCTGTTTTTTGGTCAAGCTGTCTAATCTATACTCTGATCCCCCAAACTCTGCACTTTTAATCAGATCTGTACACACCCAAGCACATTTTGACCTAGCAACTTTAATCTCTGCAGGTCCCTCTGGCTTGGTTCGTGGGTCGCTTCCTGAACGGAAACTATGGAAACGCCGCTGTGTGGATCTCGCTCATCATCGGCCAGCCTGTCGCTGTGTTGATGTACGTCCACGACTACTACGTCATTCATTACGGGAGCACCACATAGCACCAGACGAACTCACACATGCTCCCGCAGTCAAACACACACGGACACACACACACACGCACCAGCCTGCAGTGAGTGAATGGAGAGAAAGTAAAGGCAATAATAGAAAACGCTGCTCAGCTGCAGTAAACAGCAGGAACACTGTCTTGACTTTTTCATTTTTGCACTTAAGAGAAATGGACCACAGTATCCCAGGAACTTATCCTAACACCATGAGAAGTGCTTGATTCAAAGTGATGTTCCACTTTGGAATGACATACACCTTTTTAGTCAGCTGTCAGTATTGGCTAACCTTGGGAACCATCATCACTACCAGCTCATCATCTGTATCCAGCACAGGATGTTTAAACTCTAAACATTTCAAACAAGACCCGAAGTGAAACAGAACTTGGATTTCTGTTATTGGAATTGAAGATTTTGTCAAAAACAAAATCAAACTTGTGGTGCTAAGGTTTCCCAGTGTGGCCGATATTGTTGGCCAGTGATGAAACTGTCCTGCTTAAGCTTTAACAACAATTTCTTGAACTTCAAAAGCACTTAGATGCATTCAAAAGTGGGAACGCCACTACCAACCGAGCACTCCTCTTGAGTTGTGGGTACTTAAAAATGCACACACATCGTCCTGTGCAGCAAACATGAGCCACTGCCGAGCGAGCACAAGCCAGACCAGGATCCTGCCTCCATAGAGCCAATATGAGAATGCTAGTTTGTTTCTACAAGTTCAGGCTTAAAAGTTATAATAGCCCGTTTAAGATGTCTCCAGGTCCTCAAATCAACCACAGTGGCAGTTTTTACATATATTCGGTGTATATATCCTATACCCTACTCTCTTTGATGCAATGCAGTTATCAAGTATTACAGACATTTATATTAAAAGGATGTTTTTGTGACTGTAATAGCGCAGTCATGGACCTACAGGCAGCCTCCTCTCTCTCTCACTCTTTCTCTCTCTCTTTCTCTCACTCTCTCTCTCTCTCTCTCTCACTCTCTCTCTCAAACAACATCAATGCAAGCTCTGAGTGTAACAGTACATGCTACAGGTGTGTTACTTGGCTTTATTTGTGTTGCACTGGAGTTATCAGATGGTGATATGGTTTATTTTATATGTTGTGTAATTTTATTTGTTGACTGCAGTTATTTTGTGCTATCTTGAACTTATTATTTATGTTGGATTTTATGTTAAATGAATGATTTAAAGCAGTAGCTGATTTACTGATCTGAACCAATGAATGTTTTTTTGCACTTTAAAGAGATGCATGCTGTTAAAGCAATAGATTTCTATGAATGTATTCTTTAAGTTGTATCACTCACGTAAGGAAATTATGTTTTGTTGGAATAATTTGTATATTTTGTGATTTGCTTGTTGATAGTTTGTTGCATATGGTCGGCTCTATTTCAGTTTGTTAAAAAGTAAAACAGCAGATGCAGTGGTAATATAACTGCTTTTTCATGCCATAGTTTTTTCAGTATTCAAATCCTGAGGAGAGTCTTTTTCTTGATTTGATCTTTTGAGTTATTAGAGCTGTTACCAATATGGACATTGCCATATAAAAGTAATATCAGAAGATGTTTTGTTATTTTACTTTATCTTTAATCTAGTTTCTAAATACACAATGAGAGCTGAGTTAACATGTTAAATCCGAGCCTTTTAATTTTAAAATGAGTCCTGTATTCCTTCCTCATTGATCACATTTCAGGGAAAACGCTGTTGTTAAATCGTAACACCAGTTATCAGAAACACTGCGTGTTGACATTCCTCGTTGAAAATTACAAGTGCCTGCTGTAAAAATATGCTTAAACTCCAAATGTAAACAAACAGATACATTAATTGTTTTACGTAGAAAAACACAGAGGCCAAATACTTAAAGAAAGAAATTTCCTTCACCTTATTCTATGTAGCCAGTAGATTCACAATGCATTTATATATTTGTGGTGTGTTGAAATATTTGGGAACCTACAGTAAAACATACTGTTCAGATTTTTGTCCAAATGTAACCTAACCCTTTAGCAGTATGAAACTTTTCAAATGTAAATTTTTAAAGCAGTGATTTCTGTTTTCTTCACAGTGTTATTATGATGAAGAGCTTTATTTAAGATTTATGCATAAATCTTACCACATTATTGGTATTTCAGTCCAGAGATGACAGCTTTAATATCTGTTAATCTGTCTGGGGAGGTTCTCCACAAAATAAAAAATGCATGGTTCAGTGTTTTCTATTTAGTTGGGTGGAAAGACTAAAAATATTGAAGTCAATCGTTGTCAAAAAGTGCTGACAAATGATTGGCAACTACTAAAAAGAACTTTACTTAAAATTGAACTAAGATAAGTTAATTCATGGGTAAACATAATTATAAAATTCTGAAATGGTGTGGATATAAATTTTGAATAAATGATTCTTTTTTTTTTCATTTGCATGACCCTCATGAAAAAAATATTTCCTTTGGAATTTGAATGGTTTATTTTTAATTCTGCCTTACTTTCTGTTTTAAGTGAGATTTTGTGAAAATTGAAAATATGAAGTGACAGGATGGAGTTATCAAAATGTTTATGAGAATAGGCCTAGTTTGCCTTCTTGTGTTCCTTTATTTGCCTGAACTTCCTGTTTCTACATTAGCACTGCACTGAGCCTGCTTTTGGAATATGAGTTTAAAATACTAAAAATGTCAATGCTAAAATGCAGCTTTAAGTTGAACTGTCTGTTTAAGATTTATTTAATTATTGTAAGATGAAACATGTAAAATGAATGTATTGCTAATTTGTTCATACTGTAAACTGAAATCCAAAGTGAGACACAGATTATATGTTTTGGGAATGAAAATAATTTTAAAAGCCTTTCACTTGAAATTATTTGTGTTGTTTGATAAAGATTGTTTATATTAGATGACTGGACTCCTTTATTTTTCTTTGTCTTCAGTTTACTGTTGTGTCCATTGCAAATATCATCAGATGCTGTCATCTTTTAACAACTACACATTGAAAACTATATGTCATTTACATCCATAAAAAACTTTATTGTGTAGAGAGCAACACAAGACGCCACTTATAGTTCGAAAATTACAATATTACAAAGTTAATATTCATCATTTGTCTAGACACAAAAAATCTTACAGCTAAATGTCACATCAGCTCTGAAGGAACAGTGCAGGTTGAAGCTCTATTGCTGCAAGAAACAAATACACAAACAGACGGGTGTTAGCATCCATTGTCTGCATTACTGCACTATATGTCCTGCACAACTACTCTACAGTTGTCTGTGTGTGGAGGTGTACATCTTACCTTGGCCTTCTGATTCTGGACCGGCAGATAGAGTTTAAACTCTGCAGGAAGCTCGTCCTCAGAGTACAGTCTGTCTGAGAAATAAACCCTCCTTATTCGACAGTTAGCGTGGATCTGAGAGGAAAATGGAATCAGACATTAGCAACAGAAATATTTACTACAAGACCTTATAAGTCACGCTTGTGGAAATAGCATCTAAAGTCAGCTGGTTCCTAGTCTGTCTCTGTGCACTGACCTGTACACGCAGTGTCTCAATATAATTAGTTCCGTAGGCTCTCCTGGTGAAGTCCGACAGGTTGAACTGTATCTGGTTCCAGCCGTCATCCAGCCTCATGGGCATGGTGCAGATGAACGGCTTCACTCGTGTTGTGCTCTGGTAGTTACTCGCCCGAAACCGTCGTCGGAACGTTTTTATCATCTAACACCTGAGAGTTGCAAAGACAGGGAGAAAGCATGAGTGACCATGAATCCCATCACTACGAGGAACAAAACCCAGACTAAGCATCATTCTTGAGTTAACGTTTGAATTTGTGAATACAAGAACATGTATTTGCAAGAGCCTTCCCCACCTGGACTTCAAAGGTGAAATACTTCTTCAGGTTCTTGATGATCATGACCAGGAAAGGAAGTTTGATACCCAATGTCTTCTTGGGGTCTGCAGGACATGTTATATAGGTGGTACTGTGTGGGTCAGAGGAAAGAAGGTGAGCTGGGGTAAAAATGAGCTGCCCTGAGCTGAAGGATGAGTTAAACACACAAAAACTCACCTGACGTTTGTCCCTTCAACTTCCAACACCAATGAGTGGATGTCATTGTCTGTGATTCTCTTGATGTGACCATTTCTCACCTGTGAATACAGAAAAAATACTTTTTCTAACTGTATATTGACAAAACACCTGTCTCTTTCTGATAAAGGATATGGCAGATACTACGGTAATTTGTTTCAGATATATCTGTATTGGTGTATCTCATGACTAAAAAAAAAAAAAAAAAACAACAACATTTTTTCAATTACAATTGTTTATGTTATGTTGATGTTACAATTAACTATCAGCTGATGGTACTTTTAACATCTAAAATCCTATATCAGTCGGGTTGTAACTGAAACGCTGATGTGGGAGCAGTTAGTCAGGATGGTGAAGTGATGACTTTTACATCTTCAAATATGTTGTAGTTTACCATCAAACTGTCTTAAACAAATTACATCCTCCACTGTTTCTATTATTAACTGCTGCTTAGCAACGGCGCCTTCTGGCCCACCCTGTACCCTGCTACAACGGAGAGGGACACATTCATATTTAACAGGAACCTCTCTGAATTCAACATTCAACAATAAAAAGCATTATTATATCAGTTTTCTGTATTTTATTATCGCCACAAGTCCCCAAAATTCCATCTACATCAATATTGATGCTTTGAATCATAACTATAAACCGTGTTTAGTTTCAAGTTATCAACAACAATAAATATTAATTGAGAAGTCTGAAAGTGTTACAGAGTAACAGCAGTCACTAAATATCTTAGGGAGTTTGGTTTTACTTTTGATTTTTATTGGAGAATAACCCCACTCGCTAAAATGACAGCTGTACCAAACGTCATAAGTTCAACCTTTGTGAGCTGCCAGAACACTGGCTTCTAGACATAATCCACCAGAGATTAAAATTAAGTGTAATATTAACAAGCATTAAGAGCAAGACACGCATTGTTAGTTAGCTTTAGCACGCCAAGCTAAGGAAGCTAAAGTGGGTGCAAGGCGTTCACTCGGAATCGCTGCTTACCTTTTTATCCCATATCTGAAGAGGTTTGCTGCCGATGCTGTATAAGATAGACAAAAATCCACTTTGGAATGTGTTTTTAAACATCTTCTGTGTTTAGCCCGCTTGTCGTTTCGCACATGTGTTTGGATTCACTACTACTGTTGCTAACAGGCGATACGTTTGTTTACAGATTTGGTTTCCGTTCCCAACGCTACCGCTTCCGTTGGGTACTAGATAATCCGTTCCGCTGCCGAAAATTAAAAGATGTTCGGATTCAGTATTAGTCAAACGCTTATTGGAGTCTGCTAAATTTGTCGTATATTGAGATGTCCACACACTTCTCTTGTAGAGAAGCGTAAAAAGAAAGGAGAAGAACGGTTACCTCTTCATTATTTTGGTGTTGCTAGGGAACAGAATCGCTCGGCCTAGTTTACACCGACTCTTAAACGGTGACGCATCACGGTCGCCGTGGCAACATCATGCTGGAGTGTCCGACACATTCAGCGAGTGGAATTAAGAATTTCTTAATTAATTCACTGAGTCTTAATTAAAACTCACTGGCCATTATATAAACACTCAAGTAGGGCTTTGGGGGAGGTTTGGATGAAATGGCAAACAAAACTATCCCAAGTCCACTGTTTACCACCAGGAAACCCCACAGTAGGCCAGAAGGACCAGTATCTGAGGGGCTGTGCTGAACCAGCCTTCTCTGAGTCTCAATGTGTGGGCCTCATACTAGAGCTGGCTACACCTCACACTTGGCCTTTAATTACCTAAGCAGCCCCTGACTAACACACCTGTTTCCCCTTCTTCACCCAGTTCATCCTACTAGGACTGGACTACTACACCCTGCAGACTACTATTAGGAAACTACTATATTTGGGCATTTCTTTGCTAAATCTACTGTCAAGTAATCAAGTTGATTTGAGGTAGCAGAAACTGGAATACATCAAATTAGCATTAATCAGGCGCACAGGTGCTCCTAATTAAGTTCTCAGTGAACGTATGTAGCCTTAACTAAAATACTGAAAATATCAGCTTCATTTTTCCTAGATGAGGGTACATTACAAAAATTACACAGTTTAAATTATTAAACCTCTGCTTCGTTTTGGCGGCTGTGTAAATGTATCCCTGCTCTTTGTCAGGGTAGCCATAATTCTGCAGTGGCTGCAGCAGGACTGAAGTGAACTGGCAAATATGAACAGAACACCAGTCAAAAATGGAAATATTCAGAGGCCTGCTCCAGTCATTTAGTAGCCTATTGCACTTTCATTAAGCTGTGGCGATACAGATTCGAAGAGAACTGTTAAAACTGATGCAGTAGAGGCACAAATATCCTGACCTTTAATCCCTAGTTTGGATGCTCCACTTCACATAATGCAACTTGTTAACTTCTGTCTCTGCTGTCAGTTTGTAGCACTGGCTGTCTGTTAAAAGTCCAGCCAAAACACTTAAGTAATGTTACTTCAGTAATTTTCCCAGACTTCAGAAAGCTCCTCCACAACCACATAAATCATTATATAAATGATTTTATAGGCTGTGTAGCACTCCGTGTAAACTGACTTTTAGATGTAAAATTGTTGGAGTGCCCCTTTAATTCCCAAATACAATAATAGCAGCAGTCTATAAATAGCTTTCCCACACAGAACTATATTTCTGGACTTCTTTCACCCACTAAATCCCACTAAAGTATCAAGTGGGACATCCTTCCTCTGTGTCTCCAGCACTTTAAACAAGCTGGGCTGGGACAGATCTGACAATTGCTTCAAATATTTGAACAAGCCAAGAAACATTCAATCAAACATTAGCCAGGCACTTCACACATGACATCAATATAAAATAAATAAATATAAATCAGAAGTCTATGAATAGTTTCATAAGGACTGGTGCTGAATTGTTTGGCATTTACAAAGATGTAAACATACAAATGCACCTGGACATACATTAAAACACACACACACACACACACACACACATAGAGTGGTGGCCGCCTCTCCAGTTGTTTATGGTACTGTGGTTTATGAGGTGCTGCTCCTCTCCAAATGTACATCTGTGTTCATAAAAGACCTCTGCATTTCCCTCTCCATTTCATTCTCAAACATGTGCTCTTTCTTTCTCTCTCAGTTCCTAGAGGACTGTGTGTAAATTTAATTTTACTGGCAGCTTAGTAAAAACATCTACAGAAACAGTTTATACTTCTTTGTCTGTTTCACACAATTATTTTTACCCCCTCACTTCTCTAACTGAGTCAGGTATTTACACAGAAACAAACAGCGGTGGAACAGAACTTAGATGCAAATTGCCCCCCACCCCCCCCAGACCCTTTCAGTGTTGGACCACCGGAGAGGCAGCTTTAAATAAACTTTCTTTAAAACCTACTTGAATGAAATAGTCCATTCCAGCCTCTCATCTCATACAAAGACAAGATGGCCTTTCTGTGTCATAGCATCAGCCATCTCTTAATATACTCCTCATATACCTGCCAGTTTCCTTCTACTCCCTCCCAGATTGTTTATTGAGCCATGGAAGCATACTAGCCCCTTTCTTATGCCCCAAGACTGTACTTTCTCAACGGCCAAATAAACTTTGCTGTTAATTTATCTCCCTTGTTTGTGATTCATGCCACTGGGCTCAAATCTTGTTTTACTGAGCCATTACATTGTGTTCTTCTGCTTCTCTTCCTTGTCCTTCTGTCCATCTTTTCTAAATCACTATTTCAGATTCAGAGGGAGGCTGAGAAAGAAAACAAGATCAGGGATTCAGAGGGTGAGAATGGAAAAGGGAATTATTATGAAGAGAAGAAAGATGGAGAAAGGATTAAGTTTGACAAAATAAGCAGAAGGGAGTGGGAAACAGAACAAAAGAGGAGAAATTCTTTTCTACATTTTCTACAATATTTGACATGATGGGAGAGAAATGAGGAGGAGGTCCAGCTGCCTAACTCTTCCCTCTGCTGGAGGAGTCGTCCCGCCCCAGAGAAGTTCACATCCAAACTCTCTTCTCACTCTCTCCTGTCTGTCTGCTGACCTACAACAGAGAGAAGACACAAGAATATTGAAGAGATTGAAAAGGAGAAGACTTACAGCAATTGTACAACTTTAATATACAGGCGGGCATAAACATCAATCCTTTACAAAACTGTGGGTGGATCAAGTGTACAAGGACTTTTTCACCATTTCATTGTCTTCACCAGGTATGTTTCAGAAACATTTTTTCTAACCTGTTTAGTTTTATAGTTTCTATTTATAATCTTAGCTAATTATATATGATGAGCACACAGTCTGCATCACTCTGTTTCATTTTCTCAATTACCAATACTCACACTTAGGAGCTACACAAAGAGCAACTCTGACTGGATGCCTTGCACCTAAGCATTTACTGAAATAAATGATAGTTGTAGAAAAGAGATTGATGTGTATTTATTTCTCTCAACCTTACTTTCCCAGCTCCCAGATGATTTAACTCACACCCCCTAGCCACAAATGTGTCTCTCTCACCAACAGGAGCTTTCAGTGTTTAAAGAGTCAATCTCACTGTTCTGTCTGAAAATGTAGGAATTTAAGACAATTGAATTTAAGAAAGCTCTAGATTTGACATCCATAAATAAAGTTTGTTGTTTATTTTATTGGATCCCCACTAGCTTCTGCCATAAATTCACAATTTCCTTTGAGTCCTTACATTAGATGTCCAAATAAAACATTAATATAATCATGAAAGCAAGGTTCAAGGTGCTGGGTAATAATTATCTGCACAAAAAGATTTTTTTTAAATACCCATACACTGCTGTATTGTTTCCAATTCTTTGTTTATTTTACATTGATATACAAATAAAGAATGAGGACAGAATTGGTAATGAGATAGCAGTGTGCAGGTATTTTTCTGTTTTTTAATCCAGGCCCTCGGTCATGTTTTATCCAACTGTCTGTATGATGATGAAGAGTGGAAAGACCTTCCTAGGCAGGACGCGTTAACAGATAGGAACTCATCCGTCTCTGGTATTTATAAGGAAAGGAAAGACACTTTTGGCCATAACCAGTGGTTCTGTCAAGTAACTTTTAACAATAAGCTGTGGTTCAGGCGAAATCCATCTGGTTTTCAGTGAGAAACAACTTTCCAAGTGCAGCCACAGAGTGGAAAAAAAAAGGGTTCACTCAGACATCAAGCTTGTAAAAATCTCACTCAAATCCTTTGAATGCTTTGATGAAATTCCTTAAAATAAATATAAGTTTTAAATTCCACAACACAACTTTAGTATTAGTATATAATAAAATAATAGTTTTCAAGGTTATCTTTGAACATTTGTCATCATACTTAAGCAGATATCCAAAGGCCAAGACATTTAAATAAGACAGAGATTGTTGAAACTACGAACAATAATAAAATAGGAAGTGTTTTTTTACACAGTACTTTTTACTATTTAATTGGTGCATTATGTTACTTTCTCCATCTTTGTCTTACACACACTTTATATTGCATAGTGTATATATAATATAATGTTGTATAATCTTTCATTTAAAATAACAAAAACCAATTGCAAAGCTGATTGATAAAATAAGTTTTCAGGGCCTTTAACTTTTAAGCCAGCACAGATAACAAGTCCTAAAAGTGCTCAGGATAAAAGTATAAGAGCTATGGCACTTGCATGTCAACAGATTAGGGTCCATAACAGGTGACATCAGTGACAAGAGATTCATTCCAGTCGCCCTATGACAAGTCTGATAACTCTTGTAAAAGCTAACACACATATTTTGAGTCTTTGTTTTTGTCTGCTGTATAACTTGTTTGGGGATTCCATCTTAAAAATTACAGAACAAATTTCCCAACACACTGCAACATTTCTGACAGGTTTTATTATTTATTTATGCTATTTTATCTCACCTCACATAATCTAAGCCAAACCAGAGTTCTCTTAAAATTATAAGTCTGTGTTTAACATATTGTATTATTAGATCCATCTGAAACCTCTTCTACGAGAATAGCATCTACATGTTGAGGATTTTAAAGCCTCCACTCCTTTAAACAGGATGTGACACATTGATCAAATTTATGTGACTGGCTCAAGACAAACGTATGTCGTGTGTGTGTTGAATAGCAGCACACACTGGTCATGGTTCATATTAATAACATACTCTGTGTTTAAAGTAACACACAAGGTCATGTACTTAACTTTGCTGAAAGTGTCACATCCTTTCAGAGAGCATATTAAGATGGATTCAGTCGTCTCTACAGTACGAGAGGACGTTGTTTATAAGACGAGTCTCTCTCTGGATTAACTTCTGCAGATGTTGACCACATTTCATCCCTAGAGGTCATTACTCATTTAGTTTTTAGTATGTGTGTGTGTGTTCTCACTAAGCGTGGAGTATTGAGCTGTTTTAGACCAAATGGAGCACTCCCCATCACTTTAGATTTGAGTTGTTGAGTCTATTTACAATACAATATCTATGGCTGACTCCAGGGTAAAAGGTTGAGCCATTTGTCTCCAGCAAGCATTATGGGAGTCGTTGGTTTAAATTCCTGCTTGGTGGTGTGTACAACAGAAGCCTGAAAATTATAGTATCATTTGAGCAAAAATGGTTCAAAGAAGGTTGCAACAGCACAAATCTGGAAACAATCCTAACATGCTTTTAGCTTTTAAACTAAAAACAAAGAGTCTGAAGGAATTATTAAGTCTTTTCAACACAGTGATGAAGTCACCATTGATTCATTTTAGAGTATTAAGTCATTTTATTGCTATCATTATTTGCACAGCTGCCTGTTAATCAAAGGAATTCAACACTTGGCAAACACAATACAAAATTGCCCTGTATGCAGATGATGTGTGACTATTTGTAAAGCAACCTCCTTTCATGTTTCTCACTAGAAACTTTGTAATTTTACTACTTCATATTGTGATTCTATATGGCGTTTTCATATAGTGTTTCTGAACTTATAGGAACAATGCATACATCTATAGGACCCATACTAACTAATAATGATGCTTATTTCTCTTCTCACTTCTTGATTTTTCTTCTGCCACTCAGAGCTCTACCTACTATTCATTCATCCTTTTCAACCAATGGAGAGTCCTCTTGCCAACATCAGCTCCACTCCCAGCACTGAGTCCCTCCTGCCCCTCCTGACTCCTGACCTGACTAACTGCAGTGCCTGGAGCCAGCGGTGGGGGGCGCCACACTTGCACAGGTTAGCCCACCTGGATGTGCAGCTGTACCAAGACTTCTATGCTGTGTGGGTCTCTCTTATGGTAAGATATAATACCTGTTCATTTTGGTCATTTCCAAAATATATCAGATTAATTAATGAGGATTTCTATTAAGGATAAAATTTAGTGTATTAGCAATTTATTTGCGTGAATTGTTAATGTAATAGTGGAGAGCCTGGCAGGAATAAGACCTACTCTCCAGACTGGCTAAAGAAATGTGTGTGGAGAATGTAAAGGAGCAAAACTCTAACCAAAACTGCTCTTGAGCAAGGCACTGAACCTTCAAATACTCTTTTTGACTCTGTCTGACTATCAAACTAAAGTGAAACATCCACATTCACTGAAGTATTAGATCACTGACAGTCCATTCCTCCTTGCTGCAGGTGTGTAACTGTGTGATGCTGGTGGTCGGCGTGGTCCTCAACAGTTTGGCTCTCTATATTTTCTGCGGGACCTCAACCCACTCCTCTGCCTCTGTGATTTACACCATAAACCTGGCTGTAGCTGACCTGCTGGTGGCGCTGTCGCTGCCCGCTCGCATTGCCCTGTACCACAGTGGAGGGAGCTGTGTGGCTTGCTCTTACGTTCACACCTTTAGCTACTTTGTCAACATGTACTGTAGTATCCTGTTTCTGACCAGGTGGGTGTGTCACTCCATCATTAAGCATTTAAAATGAGTGATCACTGTCAGCATGTTTAGAAAAACTTTTTTTTTAATCTCCTCTTTTCTCTTGAACCCCCTTCTTCCCCTCCTCTCAGTATCTGTATAGATCGGTACCTTGCGGTTGTCCATGCATCCAGCACTCTCCATCGATGGAGGACCCCAGGAGCAGCCAAGTGTGTCAGCGCCACCGTGTGGTTCATTGCAGTGGTGGTCACCTACTCTTTCCAGGTGAAGATACATGCACTACAAACACAAAACACTGAGATAAAGATAAAACTTTTCAGTTTTCAGTTGATGGCATGAGAATCAAACTAAAATCCAGAAATCTCCTGTCTCCTGAAAAATCATTCAGTATTTGATCTCTTTACCATGACATAAACTGGTGGATGTTAGTCTAGACCCTAAACTTCCAACCATGGCTTTGACAGAATAACCTTAACCCAACAACCTATTTATAACATTTGGGAGCGTTACAGTATCTCAGAGGAGGTACAGCCTGGGAGGCCCACTTTCAGACGCAAATATTCCACATTAGATAGGTCACCATGTGCTTAGAACAGCAAATGTGAATCTTTGAACTGGCTAGGGTTTTGGTCTCTCCAGTTTGGACTCTCCAGTTGGCCAGATCCTAAGATAGGTGTGAAGACATGGCCCTAAAAAACACCATTAACAATCCATTAAAAACATCTCTTAAATGAGACACACAGATGTTAATATCATAATATTGAAAGGGGCCACAAGCTGAAATTTTGATGTAGGAGTTGAATTATATTGGATGAATGATCCGTTTAAAGGATCATCTCTCTCCTCTCTTCAGACCACGGCATTGGAGTTCAGCTCTTCCTGTGTGCTCCTCCCTGCCCTCTTCTATCTAACCATCCTGGAGTTCCTCCTCCCCCTTCTCGCTGTGGTGGGCTTCACCCTGCGCGTCGCCTGTTTTCTTTCCTCCAGCCATGGCCTGATGCCCCAGCAGAGCAGGGCGAGGAGGGCTCGCGCCATCAGGCTTTTGGCCACCGTTCTCGTGGTCTTCACTGTTTGTTTCACGCCCTTCCACATCCGCCAGGTGCTAGTTTACTTCCGGGTCAAAGTCGGAGAGGAGGTGCTAGGACAGGGGGCGGGGCATGTGCTCGCCTATCACATCACAGTGACCCTGAGCAGCCTCAACAGCTGCCTGGACCCAGTGGTTTACTGCTTTGTGACGGACAGCTTCAAGAGAGTGTGGAGGACGCGGAGGAGGGGAGGGAGGGAGGGGGACGGGGAGGCCGGGCATACAAGTGGGGTAGAAGGGGAGAGGAACTCTGTGAATAAATGTCCAGGTACGGCACTGGCGATAGCTCACAGTGTGGCCACTCTCACTCTCACCAGTTCACCTATATCTACAGTTAACCAGTCTACTTAGACAGGTGGCCTCGCCTTGACCTGTGGATGGAAAATTACAGAGACACTGAAGGATCTAACTCAAGAGTGACGGATAAACGGGGGAAAAATAACAGATAAACAGAAATAAACACTGCAAATCTCTCTTTAAGATGAGAAAAACAAACCACTTCATGAGCAACACGTCTGGCTGTGTCCCTCCATCCATCCTCATCACTTTATCTCTATATGTTTTCACTCTGACCTTGTTGTCCTGAGACTGATACTGGCCACAAAGAGGTCTGCTGTGAAACTGATGAACTTGTAGTAAGGGAGATATCACATGCTTCATTAAATTGTGATGTCGAGGTGTAATTCATGACTTAGGGGTTGTCTTATTTGATTTTTTTTGTAATAATTTAGGGGATATTCACTGTTATTAAAGTTATACCACATAACTACAAAGCTGCAATAATCTCCCTACGTTTCCTGTCTGTATCTTCACTGCAACCCATCCAATAAAGGTGAAAATGCCAAAATGCAAAAGCAGTATTTAGTTTGAACAATGTCTGGTGGCCAAATGACTGTTTAAATGGAAACAGTTTTGTTCTGTTCAGTTCTACCATTTCTGTCCCTGTGCTTGCTGTGCAAAACCAAAAAAAAAAAAAAAAAGAAGATGACGTCAACAGCATTAAAATGCAGAATGACATAAAGAATGAGTGAGAGAGCAAAGCAGTGGGACAGAGTCTGGAGTCAACACACTAAATAAGCTGGAAGCAAAGTACTCTTCAGATGTATAAACACTTGTAACAGTCTCTCAACTGCATAGTTTAGCTCTCTTTAATGCTTTTGTTTATCATTTTACAAGTGTCTAAATGGAAGAGTGTCGTCAGTGTCATACAGAAAACTTACATCTCCAACTGTAATGGAAATTATGAAAACAGAAAGTGCAATTTGAGTTTCAACAAATGTTCTATTATATTTTTCTGACATGAGACAGCAACATTCAGAGTACAGTAGGCAACTTAAAACACTTTCTGTAGACTGTAGTTAAAGAGAATTGTGCTCTTTTATTATTTTGTCTATCTGTGTAATTTGGGAAACATTGAACTAAGTCAAAGGACTGAAAAAAATCTGAGTGACTGTGAACTGCTGTATTTCCCCTAAATTGCTTGTTTATAGCACTTCTTTACAATTTATTGTATCTGTTGTTTTTCTTTGAGTTTATGTTGTATTTGTTAAATGTCTATGTACATAAGTGTATTTGCAGTAGTACATGTACTGGTGTTTCTGCAGCTATTCAAATATACTCGATTACTTTTAATTATGGGATCAATTAATTGAAATATGCATGGGTCAGAGTCAGTTTGATTTGCTCCACTAGAGGACAGTGTCTCACCACAGCAGCAGGTTGTAGTGTCTGAATTGAGTTGGTACACTGATTCACAATGAACTGCAGCATCAAAAGTAATGAAAACAGTACAGTGATGACAAACTGGATGTTAATTATATAATTTATGTGATCAGGCACATAACTGCAGCTCTAATACAGTTAGATATAAGAAGGTGAATTTGTGTGATCTATGTATGTGTTTGTCATTATATCTGCTCTGTAAAACTTCAAAACTTCTCAACATTTCATCTAATGTATTGCCATACATGGACCTCAGTTGCATTGATTTAAAATAAGATGTGGTAAATCTGTTCAAAAGAGGGTGCTCTCAACATAGTTTTATTTTACTGATTAAAACTAAGAGAAGTGTCAGTGAAGTGTCATAGCAGGGATGTAAGTCATTAAATTGAGTGGTATTTCCCTTTAATCCCTCCAGAGGAGCAGCAGGTCATTACAGGTCACATAACGTAATGCTCTGTTCCTGTAAGTTTATACCTCTCTCTCTCTCTCTCTCTCTCTCTCTCTCACACACACACACACACACACACACGCACACTTACCATTAGCTGGTCCTGCTGTCACATGATGAGTCTGGGTAAGACATACACACATACACACACACACACACACACACACCAGTTTCAGGTTCCTCCTCTAGCTTCTCTGGATGGAAAGAGCGAGGGGCTGTGACTCAGTGTGTGAGAAATCTGATTCTGCAGAAACAAAGTTTTCTGATCTTCCTCTCTTCTCTCTGCGGTCTGACCACACAGCATCATGGGAAACCAGTCGGCTGCTTTGAAGATGCTGAGTGAAGATGTTTTGTCCAGAAAAAAAAAAAGGGTCCTGAAACTGCAGACCAGCAGGTTATTTCAGCAGCAGTCACACAGATAATGACATGTAACACACAATTTCTCCTTTGTTTATGCTACATGTAGACATAATTTTAACCTGACAACTGTTAGAGTGCCTGAAGGTGTTTTCTTCTCTGCTACCAATAATTTATGCTTCAGTTAGTCATTCATGCACGTTTAACTAACAACAATATACCAAAGGAAACTGACATACTGTGTTCACTAAGTAAGATGTTTATTTTGATAGATAGATATTCTTTATTACACACCACTGTGTTATTGTGTAACTTTGTTGTTAAATCAGTTAAATTAAAATGTATGCAATCAGGGGAAATTACACAAATTTATGACATTTTACAATTGTTGCGGTAATATCTGTCATCTATCTGAACTAAAATAAAAGAGCATCAATGTACATAATGTATCTAAATTTCTATGAAGTCAATTTAGATTAGGAGATAGTAGAAAAAAATGTTTCTCTTCTGAATGATGTGTGTTTTTGTTCTATTCCCTGGATATACAGATAACTATACATTTATTGCAATATTAAAGCAACTGTGATTCATATCATTGTCACAGCAATAATATATGTGGAGCTGGTAATCACAGGATTAGAGTTTTTTATACGACACTTGTGATATGTTCTCCAAGTTGTCAAAAAACACTCTCGCCACCCTTCCACCTTCATTTTAGATTTTTCTCGTATTTTGGCGTTTGATTAAAAGCTATGAAATAATGAAAGGAGTCATTGTTTGTTAACTTCTGAACAGATTTTAAAGGTGCGTTCCATACAGTGTTCATCCAGAGTCCTACATATGAAGGCTCAAGCATATTTACAGAACATAGAGATATATATACAGTCTTTATATAGAAAACAAAACTACTAACAAAAATAATCATCTTTTTTATAGCAGCAAAAAAAGAAGAAACTAAAAGAGAAATATGTATATTTACATCTTTTTTCAAATAACAAGGCATATTATGTATAGTACACTGCGCATACTTGCTTTCCCATTCTTTAAGTATTTTTCTTGATTTAATCTCTGTGAAGATCAAAGTATATAGGCATCTTTCTCCATCATTAACACACAGTTTACTAGAGGCAGAGCCACACACACACACACATACACGCAGAGTTCGGCCAGGTTGGACTAACTGCATGGCCATCACGGCGCTGGCACTAACAGCTGCTGGCTGGAAATATGACACAGCATCACCACGTCGCCACATTCATTCAATGATCAGGACAGTGGAGCCAACATGGCTGCCACTGAAAAAGTGCAAAGGCCAAACTACTGTGTGTGGCCCTGCCTGAAATCCAAAGAACAGATACAAAAAAAAGAGACATTTTCTAGATGAGTTAAAACACCAGAACAGAGACAAAAAGACTCGTAAATAACCTCAGGTATTGCAGCCATCGATTCCAGAGTTAAGTGTAAACCAGGTGATTGCGAAGAACAGAGAACAAGAACCAAAATACAAACACTGAGATGACTTCTTTTTTTTTTTAAACACGCTCCTGCCTTTTGTTTTGTATGTGAGCAGCTGTGAGACAACTATTCACACATACATACTCACACACAATCCAGTCCTCTTCTATAACATCTCCCATAACAGCAAATAGAATAACTTTAATTCACTCTTTTGGAAACTAAGTGAAAAATGTCCTTTATAGACAAGAAAACTCAAAAAATAAATATCCACAGTTATTTTTTTTTTCTTTCTTTTGCAACACAATTCTTCTGTTTTTGCTTTTTTTTTTTTTTTTTAAACTTATTATGTGCAAGTTCTGTGCAATGTCAGACCCCCTGGCTTGTCCAACATCAAAACAAAAATGATTTCGGCTGAAATCAACTGACATTCATTGACTTTTTAAAAAAAAACATTTAAGTCACCAGATGGAATCAAAGGTAAGAACTCAATCTCCCAGCAGGCCGAGCAAGAGGCCGTGCTGACTGAACATTCCAGAGTCAACAGTAAAAAGGCTTGGGACATGAAGAACAAACCTCCCCTCCTCCTCCTCCTCCTCCTCCTCCTCTTCCTCTTCCACCAAAATAAAAAGACTTTCCCCTGCACTGAAACAGAAACACTCAAGTTGCACTTCAAGTATTCACGGCTTGGAGTTTCTCGCTTACACTTTTAACAAGGAGTGCTGCTCGGGACGACGCACATCTTGTATTTTTTGTTTTTTGTTTTTTTACATTTCAACACCTCGTTGAAAAGTGACAAGATGAGCGCGGTCTGAAACTTTACTCATAAATGTGCAAAAATGTAAAAAGTCACATGCTTGTTAAGAGTGTACTGACCCAGACCGAGCACAATGCTTCAGCTTAAAGATTATACGTTGTTGTTGTTTTTTTTTTTACACGAGTTCAAACAAACAAACAAAAAAAAGACACAAACATCCAGCCATGCATTAGAAAATACATCCCTGACCTATTAGGACAATAAAGAAAAGAGCTTGAGTGATTTGTACAGAGTCATACTTTGGTGTTCCACACATGCATTATCGCTGTTGTCGCATGCAAACCTCCCAAACCCAAAGTCTTTTTGTTGTTGTTGTTTTTATCTTCATGTTTGTCCTTAAACTGAAGTTGTGTGTCCATTTTTTTATCCAGAATATTTTATTGCCCTAGTGGTTACAGAAGCCACGTAAAACTCTGGCACCTGTACCTCCACATCTTTTTTTTGTCATCATCCCATCCCTGTTTATTTATTTATTTATCTATTTTTTTAATGTCCCAGCACCTCAGCGAGAGCAGGACAAACCCAGGAAGCAAGTTACTCCTTCTCTTATCTACTCTGCTCTGGGACTGACTGAATGTACCTGAAATTATGGAAGGAATCGAATTAGTTAAAAACAGGGTTAAACTCTACAATAACACAAACCCAAGTGAAAACATAACAAGCACATAATCAGTGAGTAAATTCTTTTCTAACGCCCCCCCAAAAATTAAATAAGCTTCTGGACTAAATAATTTAATACACACTCAAATAAAAAGTTCTTTCATGACCCAAATCCACGGCCTTTCGCCCTGACAGACGCAGGAAAAAACACCTGGAACAAACAACCCTGCTGTGCCCGCACGAACCTCACACGGTCCTCTCCTCCCCCCGCAGCTGATTAACAGAGGCCGTTATTGCAACACACGATCTGATTTGTCCAAAAACAAACAATAAAATCTTTCATTTTGCCCTTCAAAACTTCAAGTTACACGTCCAGCATCGTCGGCTAAAGAAACAATCCAAAGATTAAGATTATTTAACCCTAATGGTTTACACTCAATATTAATAAGTACTATTAAGAGATTAGTTTTATACAACTTGCATGTATCCCCTTTGTGGTTTTAATCAAATATTTTTTGTTATTAGCCTATTACTTTCACCACTGCGTATGGATGTTAACAGGGTCAAAGTAAAGCTAAACTCAGCAGTTTTACTTCCCCATCCCACATCACACTGCCACTGCTGCCTGCCCTCACTAAACAGCAGACACAGCCATTTTGCAAGAGCCATTTTACTGTTTAGTTAAACTGGAGTTAGGGATGCAAAACTGGATCAGAACCATCTTCAGTGAAAACAAACTGAAGCTGTTAGGCTCAGGAAATAACGGATTCTCATTAAGGGAAAAATTTGGTAAATTATTCGTTGCAGTTTTTCTGGAGACCAAGTCCGATTTTGCTGTAAAGTAAAGCTGCAGCTCTCAAAACTTTCACTTCACCAAATAATTAGGTTTCAAGATCTGCAGGGACCTTCATAAAATGTAAAACCTGCCTCTGCTGTCTTATTTTGAATCAACCCAAAGTTAAGACATGTATTTACAAATTTGTGACTTTTCAAAATGTTGTTTAAGTTCAAACATTTAAAGCAATAGTTTAACATTTTGGGAAATATGCTTATTTTTCTTGACCATAATTAGATGAGAAGGTTGAAATTACTCTCATGACTCAAGTCTACAACAAAGATGTAGCTAAAACCAGCAGCCAGTTAGCTTAGCTTAGCATAAAGACTGGAAACAGGGGGTAAACAAGGGTAACAAAACTGCCAACCAGCAACTCTAAAGCTCATCAAGTTATTATATTTTGTTTATTTAATCTGCAGGAAAACAAAGTAGTCCCTGGTGGGTGGACTTTGTTAGCACAGGACAGAGCAAACTAAGCTAACCAGCTGCTAACTGTAGCTTCATATTCACCATACAGACATGAGAGTGCTCTCACTCTTCTCAGCTAATGCTCAACAAAAAAGGGAATAAGCACATTTCATAAACCTTTTTTTTTAGGTGAAAACATTTTTCCAGTCCTCCTCTAATCTCACTCCTAATCCCTCTCTCCTCAGTTAAATATCAATTCACCGCACCACACACAGCTAAAATACTATTATCTGCTTCTCTATACTGATTATATTTGGCCCATTAAAGTGGAACCAACACACCTTTAACAGGAACACAATCCTTTTTTCTCTCTTACATCACATGGGCCCCAGAAACCTGATGTTTCCCAAATCCTTTTCTTTCAAATTAACCAGGATCCGTTCTAATATGCTTGTGTCCCATTTCACTGACACTGGTCCTTGCTGGTAACCTAAGACAAACAAATCCAAAGAGGATTTCAAAGAATGCTTTTCTAACTGGAAGCCGTGACACTTTTTTTTTTTTTTCAGAAAATGGCTCAGCTAATGTGCAGTTAGTGACAAACATTGTGTTAACAGCATTTACTAAAAAATAAAATAAACAAGCAAAAACAAAAAGGAGAGAGAGAAAGAACAACTCCACATCTCTGTTCTCTTCTCCTCTGCTGTTTGGTTTGTCTCTTCTCCGCTCCTCTAACATGCAGCATGTAGATTAGTCTGATTATTCAAAACAAACAGAAGCATTATCACCATCATCATTACTTTCTCTGGGTCCTCAATAAATCATGAAAATAGTATTTTGGATTGTAATGCCCTGTATGCTGCACATATTGCATCTTTGCTCTTTCTTTCCTGGAATTTCACTCAATAAACATCTTTACTGTTTTAAACTCTCAATATAGAGGCAACTTCACACTCATGCCCGACACTTTAGCACAGATTCTCCTTAATATTGTCATCTTTGCCCTGGAGTGAAAGCTAAATTAAAGATTTTAACACTTCTGCCATGTGGCAGAGGGCAGCAACAAAACAGTCCTTCTGACATTTGGGGGCTTGAGATCAACAATTTCCCCCAGGAACCAGGCTTCGGGCTTTTTTAGTTTCAGAAATGCCACTTCCAAAAGTCTCTAGAGTCTTAAAGCTACTGTCGCAGAGTGCTGTGAAAGTCCCGCAAAAGCCAAGTGTGTTGTTGGGTTTATTTTGGTGAACACCGTGCCTGCAGTTAACAGACACACACACGCACACTCTCTCTCATCAATCGGCGTCCACGTGACGGAGTAAAGATTCGATCAAGCCGATTTACCACGGCAAGGAAGAACGATTTTCAGCATTTTTTTTAAATGATTGCAGCTTTGAGGACTAAAGTTCATCAACAGCGTTCATTATTCAGTTGTTCATTCAATTCAGATGAAGAGGTGTGCGTATGAGGGTTTGTATGTTTGTATGTGTGTGTGTGTGTGTGTGTGTGTAAGTGAATCCCCTGAAGTTTCCAGTCCAGGCAGCTGCTCATTAGCACCTCCTAGAGGCCCTGAGAGACAGAGACGACCTCTCCTTAAAACCATGACCTGTGAATTAACTCACTTCTGGACGACCCTGACAGATCAGTCAAATGTCCGCGAAGGTTAAGTGGAAGGAATTTCGGTGACGGCTGAAACAGCACTGGGACCAGAATGATTTCTTTTTTGTTGGGTAAGTTGTGTCTGGTGTGACACTGGTCCCACGTCAGATTGAGTTGTTATCTGCAGAAAATCAAGACACACCGAATCAGAAAAAGCAAGAGCAGACGCCAAGAGTGCGCGAGACGCCCTCCTCTCTCTTCTTCATGTCTGTAAACTCCAGAATCCTTAAGTCTTCTCCAATGGCATTGATGATAAAAGTGAATTTAGTTGTGTCTGCTGCAACAACGTCTGTCAGTAATTTAGCCAGCCAATCACAGAGCAGACTCATTCTCCATGTGACAGGAAGTGGTGGTGGTGGTGGCCTTGCCCTCCTTGTTGAGTTTCAGGAAGCTGGGTTTCTCTATCACCACGGTAACGGCCGCTTCGTTGCTGCTGGGATTTTCCAGCGTCGTCAAGGCGCGTTTCTCCGAAGCTTTGGCTGATTCCCCCTCCCTAGAAATCCCAGTGAAAATCACAAGTGTTAGGACTTAATCTGAGGCTTAAAGGAACAGTTTGACATTTTGGGCAATATGTGTATTCATTTTCTTGCTGAGGTGGATTTTGTTACATTTGGACAGAGCCAAGCTAGCTGTTTCCTTCTGTTTCCAGCCTCCGCGCTAAGTTAAGCTAAATCAATCTTCTCATCTGAGACTCAGCAAGAAAGCAAATAAAGTTATTTCTTAACATGTCAAACTACTCCTTTAATTACAGCAACTGACTAAGACCAGATGGTTTTCTCACCCATTGTTAGGAGATGGGTAGATGACCAAGAAGCAGGCAGTGAAGAATCCTAGGAGAGAGCCCCCTGAGGCCACCATGGGAATGACACGGACGCTGCCGACAGCTTCCACCACTGCACCCAGAGCCGAGGCCACCAAGATCTGACTGATGTACACCTGCAAAATCATGTTAGAATTATAGACGTATACAGTACATATAAGACTAAAGCACACCGATTTTATAAGGACAATGAGAACACAAACCTGGCACGATAAGATAGCACAGTCAATGCCAAAGCCTCTCCGGGAGTTACCAGGACTGTGCTGGATGTACTGCAGGAGGAAGAAGTCACAGTAAATAAACAACAGTCAGAGCTATGTGCTGAAAAATATGATGTGACTTTTACATGTTAAAAGGAACACATTAAGTTAAGTCTGTACCTCTTTCATTTCGTGATACTGTCCTAGCAGAGCATAAGGACAGTAGGAGATGCTCATGGAGATGATGCCCATGCTACTGATCATCACCATGGCGACATACACATTAGGAAAGATTGCCATGATAGCTGTTCCTACGGAGGGAAAAACCAGATCAGTTCCAAAGTTACTTTTTAGCTGCTCATATTTATCTTCGTTCTGTTCTCTCACTGTGCTGCGGTTCATACCTATGGAGAATCCAAGTGTCCCCAGGATGTAGATGACCTTAATGCTCAGGTCAAAGTTGTCAAGGTACTTCTGGAGAACAGCTGGAAAAGGAAGATTGGATTGTTTAGTCCATTAGCTATCCCTCTTCCTCCATTTATAAACAGCGAGAGAGTTGGTTTTCTGTGAGAAGCGTGCTTGTGTGCTGTTACCTGAGCACGTGGCAGCAGTCATGGCGTATATAACCAGTCCCCAACATCCCATCTGAACTCCTCTGTGATAATTATCCAGCAAAGTAGAGTTTGCAGGAGCCTGAGAGGAAAAAAACAGGCAAAGTGTCCATCTGAGCTGTGTGGCAGCCAAAACAAAGACCAGTTTGATTCAAGTGTGAACTCCAAAATTCTGAAGTGATTATTTTGTTTTTCCAAAAGAGCTGCAAGCCAAAAGTCATCAGATCATTTTGGATTTTTCTAAGCAGACACACAAACACAGAGTCAAGAAAAAGATGGCACTCCACCTGCAATGTTACAAAATGATTACAAATAAAATTCATCCAAAGACCAACATAATAGATTTTGTGTTGTTTTGGATCTATGATGCATCTCCTTTTTCATGATCATGTATTTTGGGAAATGGAGATAAGTGCACATAACATGATCTCTTACTGACTTTTAATTAATTTACTAATGTTTATTCTCCCAAATTATACACAGTTTTCCATTCATTTAAATATTGAGAGATTATATAACACTGCAGGGTGCATGGATTCTAGTCAGATAATACATATTTCACTATAGTGCATATTCATATTTGTCTCTTTCTGAAATGTCATCACTTCTTAGTTTAAAGCTCGTACGGTGGGGTCTCCATGGTAGATGACTTGTCCCATGAAGTCGGTGAAAAAGACAGCCTCAGCGATGATGGAGAACCAGGTGAGCAGGTGACAGGCGCACAGTCGCAGCAGCTCCGGAGGCATCTTCAGCATAGGACAGCCACAGGAGCCGCACTGTGGTCTCAACCTGAAGAGAGCAAAGGAGGAGGATTACACAATATACTACCAAAAAGAGACACTTAACACAGTGGAAAGAAATGACAGGGCTATCTTGTTTCCATGGTTACAGGTTACTAGCCCCCCAAAAAAACCTTGAAAATGTTTTTAAATGACTCAGCTGCTTAGATTCCTAACATTTCTATTTGTCCATTATGATCTGTACTGCTTGCCAACTAGCTTGTCAGAAGCAGCAGTAGTATTATTAACAGCATCACAGTCTATTATTTGACTGTGATGCTGTTCCTCCATCCTGCTCCTCACCTCGCCTTCTTCGCTCTCTGTGTCTCCACTGGAGGAGTTGGTGTTTCCACTCCGGTGTCTGTTTCTCTGTCTGTTCCTCCTCCTGTGTCTGGCCTCCACTTCGTACAGGTCGTTCATGCTGCGAGATGGCTTGATGAGGAAAGCGGCGTTGGCCCTGCGGTAGCGGTAGCGGTGGCTCCCCACTCGGCCGTAGTAGGAGAAGGTGCAGGACGGCTGGCGGTAGAAGGTGTGGCGGTGGCGTGACTGTCTCATGGGAGCTCCGGTGCTGGCAGCTGGAAAAAGAGACAGAATACTGAGATTCTTCTTCTTTGTAACTGGTTTAGAAACTGTAAAGATGATTTCTTAATTGTATTACGTGCAGATACTGACCTTTGACCATTCCAGCACGATGGGCCTGCCCCTTAGAGCTCAGTCCGTTAGTGCTACGTCTATCAGAATTAGTTACACTGGCTAAGAGCCGCCCGTTCAGTGTCCGCTGCTCATTGAGCTGGTTGTTAAGCAGCGCCTCCTGTCCATCATCGTTTTCCATTTCTTGTAAGAAAGCGGAGAGGCGGCAAATCCTCGGGGTGGTAGCATGTGTTTGGTGGTTGCTGTTTTGGGGGCGGAGCAGGTCCTGGCTTCCTGTGCTGCTGCTGCGTCTGATGTTAGCGAGCCGGGGAGGGGGAGTGCTGTGGGCGGGGTTAAAGAAGGACGAGGTGGTGGGCGGTGAGCCGTGGTAGGGCGAGAGGCGGTCGGCAAAGATGGATGGCTCGATGTGGCACAGGAACAACGCGTCGTGGTCCAGGTGGTCAAGAGCGCCGTCCGCCATGGCAAGAACACTGTCGCTTTTACCTGAAGACAAACAAGGAGAGGGCTCATCAGTTTAGACGTGAGAGATTCAGAGACCTCAAAGGATTTACTGTAAGTGACAATTATGATAAATGCTGATGGAAATCATGAGGGAGGGAGCCTTGAAAACCAAGGACCAGATGTTCCTACCACATGGTTGATTTTCCTTTCCAAATGTCTTTGGATTTAAAGATGAAATTTAGGTTAGACTTACTTCTCACAAGCTCCACCTCTAGAAAGTCCATGTCCATATCTCCACGCTCTGACTGGTCATCTCCATAAGGGTCATAGAGGTCGTAGCTGTCCATTGTTTCATCCTCTCCAATCATTTCCAACTTTGGAGCAAGAAGTCCAGTCCTGCCATTGGCCGATGGTTGCGGGTTGGTGGGATCCGGAATCTCCTGGTGAGAGAAGCGTGTTTTGTGACATAATGGAAAACTGAGGTCTTAGTTTTTTGCTTAAATTACAACTGAATCTTTACATACCTGGTCCAGCCTGTCATGTTGGGGTGAGTACTGCTGCTCCTCAATGCTGAGGAGATGTAACGCCACAGAGATGGAGAAGAGGATGGCGGCGAAGAAGAACAGGATCTGCTCCTGAGACTTGAAGACTTTTCCTAGGAAGGTGTGCGTCCAGTCCAAACCTCCGAGCGCGTAGCCGACTGCTCCGCCAAGACCTGCGCACATGGTCACACGCACAGATTTAGACTTATAATCGAAGGAAAGAGACGGTGAATTATTCTTTTTCGTCTTTTGTTTTTGACGGTGGACATCATTATTTCCTGGCACTGACGAAAGTATATTTCTGTGTGTCAGATGTCAACCGTACCTGCTGAGGCAGCGTGGATGTTGAGCGCCATGTCTTGCTCCTCTGTGTCTGCCACATCTAGCAAATATGCTCTGATTGGTCCCTCTGTGGCATCCGCACAAAAGTCCAACACCACCACCCCGAGCACGGTGAGAACGATGCCTATCGGTTGTCTCCCCTGCTCGTCACCTAGCGACAGACCTGGAGGAAAGACATGGAAATTATTTCATGAGTGTTTTTTTCTTATTACACAACAAGCAAACCAACAATAGGCAGAGAATGAAGACGAGACATTTCTAATGTAAACACATTGATGTAAAGTGTGTTGAACTTTATTTAGGCCCATAAAAATGAATAATATTAATGACAACATAAATACAAAGATGTTTTGTAATGCTGATGTAACCCTGGTCAGAGCTGCGAATATGATCAATAGCTGATTGGTGAGTTACAACTGCCATCCAACACAAACACACACATAAACAGGTCACCGCACATTTCCCATACTGCTTTGCATGATGTGTGTGACCTTGTGTGTCTCATTATGTTTGTGACCCAGTCTTCCCCCTCAAGCTGCTCAGTGTGTGTTTGTGTCTGTGGGCTGGAGTTACAAAGTGTATGAGAGCAACACAGAGTGACATGGGAAAGATTTAGTAAGCTGTATGTAAATGTGTGTGTGTGTGTGTGTGTGAGAGAGAGAGAGAGAGAGAGAGAGAGAGAGAGAGAGAGAGAGAGAGAAATATCAGAGGCAGTGTGACGCAGCATGACTTAACAAACTGAAATCGATTAACATCAGGGAAACAAAAACATTCATAGAAGGAATGGCAAACTGTGTATATGTGTGTGTGCTGTGTGTGTGTGTGTGTGTGTGTGTGTGTGGGACAATGGAGCCACACTACTCACTAGCCAGGCAGGCAGACAGGAAGTGAATTGTGATTGGTGGAAAGGGGGAAGCAAACAGGAAGCATTTCCCTGTGAACTGCCTGCTCCTGTGTTCCCATGTCAACACGCGCGCGCGCGCGCTCACACACACACACACACACACACACACACACACACACACACACACACACACACACACACACACACACACACACACTAATATACAGGTTACTACAGTTTTCCCATGTTGCCTTGTGTTGTTCACACACATACACATATACACCACCATGGAAACGTATACACTGTCTCTTATTCTCTTGTTTCTCTCATACACTCATCTTTTCCCATATCAACCCTGCTGGCAAAGGTGCTCTCTCTCACACACACACACACACACACACACACCACACACACACACACACACACACTCCCTGGTGCCCTAAAACGACCTGAGTGCCAACCTCTGGGCAGAAGAATGGAGGCAGAACAGAACAGAATTGAATAGAAGTGAATAGAGTCTGCTGACAGAAAACAGTTCACACAGCTCTCGTTCTTGTTATTTATAACCCCATTGACAATTCATTACACTTTGTTCTATTTAGAGACATTTAAAAGGCCCAGGCTGGTATTGTTACACTGCACAGTTTTTACCCATGTGGTCCACATTTGAATATGAATCATGAAATTATGGGGGGCATCAACTTGAACTCAGCAGGGATGCACCATATGGAATATGAAGTTGAAGACCACATTGTTGGATAAATTAACCCAAATGTTCAATTTGTAAACCACAGTTTCAAAACTGAGAATAATGCTGGTGCAGCTGAATGTGTTTGAAATTCACATTTTTAAAAACTAATTCTGTTTCTTAAATCAGATTCAGTATTTTCATTTTCTGCCAACAGTAGACAAAGCACAGGCTGTGCTGCACTGTGCCTTGTCTGGATTGTTTGGATTAGTTAGTAGATAACAGAAAATGATCTAACAATGATAATTATCAACCAACACAGCCAAACTTTGGTTGGTTTCAAGCATCTAAAATGTGAGGATTTTGTCTGCTTTTGCCCTTTTTATACCATCATTAACAGAATAGTTTTGGACTGTTTGTTGGATTTAAATAAACAATTTTAAGTCAGCTAAGGCGCTGAAACATTGGGATGGACATTTTTCATAACTGTCTGACTTACAAAAACAATTTAAAAAATAACAGCATTCGATTGATAATGAAAATGATCCTTTGCTGCAGCCACACTCGTTTGTTTTCATAATTCAGTAATGATCTTTAGAATTAATTTAAATCTAATCTCTTCTCCATCTCCTCTGTTGATTCATACTGTGTTTAGTCTTTAAAGCCAACCAGGATGTTCGCAGTTATTTTTAATACTTATGTGAACCAAATACAACATGTGCAATGAACAGGATTTTCAGGCCTGACTGAGATTCATAAATGGGAGCAGGAATACGACTGAAGCATACAATATCTGATAGTTTCAATGTAGAGCTTTTTTGCAACATGTTGCTCCAGCTGATTCAGAGCTTTCTCTCTTTTCATCCAACATGTTCTTGTTGATCCAACATTGCCGGCTATTTCTGTGTGATACAAATAGATAATGTACAGAGGTTGTGTGTGTACAGGAAGGCTGTGATGATATGGAGTCTAGAAATAGCTCCTGACTGTAACACCACTAAGATTAAATGTCTGTAATTTCAATAGTTACACAAACCTAACATCCCTGTCTCTTTTGAGTGTGTGTGTGCATGTTGACACGTATGCAGCGACAACATATGATTAATGACACTGCAACCGGATCTACGCTGATACAGTTAGCCCGAGATCAATATCTGTGTGGGGTAATTGACAGCTAATCAATTAGTTTGATTGGATTAGATGAATATGACCTCGTAATGTCATTTGAAGTGATGTAATAAGCCAAGGGCTTGACTGGGGATAACACTATGAGGACATGACTCTCAGTGATGCTGGGAAGGAAGCTGTCCTGTTCTTTTATTTCCTTTGTGGAACAAGTGCACAGTACTCATGTTGACAGAGTTTGGGGTTTATTTCCCAAAGGGGCTGTGATACTCTCAGGTGGTTTAGATAACAACGTTCAGCAGATGGCACGAATTTAACTGAAAGTAATTTCAGGCCAAAATGTAATGACAGCAGGGGTGGAACCAGTGTCATTGATTTCTGGTTCGAACTATTTTCAACTCTTCTTTTTTGAAATGTGTAAACTGGAGCTATAATGATTAGTAATTTAGTCAATCATAAGAAAATGAACTGTTCTGATAATCAATCATTTTTCAAGCAAAAATTACAAATATTTACTGGTCCCATCTTGTCTAATGTGAAGGTTTGCTGTTTGTCTTGATTTGCACATGATAGTAAATGAACTATGTTTCGGTTTGAGGAATAAAACACGTCAGGACTCTGGTAAGCTACAATCAGTGTTTTGGCACTACATGTTTTTTTTACACATCATAGACTAAAAGACAAAATTTGATAGTTCCAGGTTGTTAAATGTGAGAATTTGCTGCTTTACTTCATCTGATTGAATTTAATATTTTGGGGTTTTATACTTTCAGTCCATCGAAATATTTCATGCTATCACTTTGTGCTCTGTTGTGATGAGTGACTGATCTTTTACAGAAAATAAATAATACATTTACTCCGATATACAGAATGTAAATATCATGTGGCACATACTCACCTATCAGCGATCCATTCAGAAACAGAGCCACTCCTATTAGCGTTCCTATACACAGCGCCAGGATGAAAGGTCTCCTCCTGCCCCATCGCAGAGTGCAGCGGTCGCTGGCCGAGCCGATCAGAGGAGTGAACATAAGGCCAAGGACCGGACTGAGGAACCACGTTAGACTGTAGTACTGCTCTGGAAGACCTGGAAACACACAGACAAAGGACAGGAATGTGTTATAGACAGAGATGCAGACAGGTTAAGAGGAATGAGTGAAAAGCTAATTATAGTTTATGGTAAAGTGTTTGAATGATTTTCAGAGATATAACCGACAAACAACTGAGATTTGACCATGGTCATCCACCAGGGGGTGCAACTAACATCCTAACTGTAACAGTCATCATTTTTATTTGATTAGTTTCAATTAAACTGATTATTTTTCAATCAGCCTTTAAGACAAAGATATGGGTGTGCATTTGATTATTGCCTCGGGAAAACTGCAGTTAAGTAACTTTATTTTATTCTGCACATATAAAAGATAAATGGGCGATGGTGACGTAAAGACACTTCTTTTTATTCATAACATGAGGTACTTTATTATCCCCTCGGGCTCAGCGTCACTGCATCAAAGAGCATTAATCTCTAGACATACTGCAGGATCCTTACAATTGCTCATACCTTCAAATACAAAAAGCCAACTCATACATTTCGACAATACTAGTTAAATCAATATATTGTATAAGGATTACAGACTGTATCATAATAGTGCACGCTAATCAGTAAAACCAACAATCCATTATTAGTTATTATCACCGTGCTATAATTATACTTTCTACCAAAGATCATTAAGATCACGATCATTAAAGCTCAGTCAATAATATTCAAATGTTATAATGTTAATTAGTACATATAATGTCATAAAACAACCTCATTTCTACATGTGGTACCAGTGTTGCTGTGGTTACTCATGAAGTATAGAGCAACATAAATTTGCTGTTGTGTTTGTGTTGTGTTGCCACCTCAGTTACCCAAGAGCTGACCTGTGGCTGACTTTTTCAACACCTTCTGTTAAAACCCATACAAAGGGAAAACCGTACACGACAAGGGGATTTATCTCGGGTCCATTCAGCGTCTCTGTGTGAACGTTCACTTCGGATTATCCCACAAAGAGCCGAAACATTGACTCCAGTGTAGTGGTTAATGCAGAGAGAATAAGCAGGAGAGTGGAGACTCAGTGATCAAGTTTCTCGGGCTTTTGTGTGTTAACAGACACAATAGAAACACAGCAGGGGGAATTTGTCTACCAGGAATATTGTGATTATGAGTATGTAAATGGATGAAACAAATATCTTTGCGATTGCTTCTGTTGAAAAGTACAAAAGAAACTACTAGTTTTGACTATTAGTGCATAAATAAACTTAATCAAACTCATAAACCCAAAGGGGGGGGGGGCTGATAAAAAATAACTATAAGTGATGGTGACTAATAGAAAAACAAGCTGAAGAGAAAACAACCCCTCTTTTCTCACCTCTTGCTTATGTTGACTATTTTAAATCCATATCCGCTTCCTGTGCCCTTGTTACTAAGCACATATCAATTTATTTTTGTACCTTACTTTTCCATTGCTGCAAACCAGGTGAAGATAATAAACACACATGCTGCATGACAGGGTCTAAGATTAGGAGCAGTAAATGGAAATAACCTATAACTTAATAGGCACACCCAGGATGTAGTAACATAATAGAAACACATACTGTTGAGTGAACAGTACACATGCTTTCAATATCTTTGAATCATGTCACACAACGCCTTGGAAACCCATCACACGCATACTTCTTAACTAACAAAACCGGATTTTAATTAACTCCTTGTAAAACCTCATAAAAGTGTCAGGGCCAAGGACAAACTGTGTGAATATGCAATCATGCACAGAGATACTTTCCAGTACATTAGACACTGGTTCACTGATCACATAGACATCATGATATGAGAATACAACTGAAGTGACCTGCAGTAGCTAAATATACCGAAGAGTGAAATGTAGTTTCAATTCCCATTATCATCTTCTGAAATGAGACCAGAATGATAAGTTACAAATTTTATCCTTATTTTTACAATTTGTTATATTTATTTTTACAATTATTTATTCAAAAACCAGAAGTGTGATGTGGCCTCAGGAGAAAAAAAGACAATTCAAGATTTCATATTAAGATTATCAGAGATGATAACTGAGAGAAGCAAGGATATATACATGAGATACATGACTAGAATTTGTTTTTCAAGGTCCAAATATCAGACAGGTTTGACTAACTGAAATAACTATCATCAGCCACCCAGTATTGTTGTTGAACCTGGTTCAAGTTTTTTTTTTTTTTCTTTTTTTTTTTGCACATCAGTAACACTGTACTAGGATAAGATGGATCAGACATGGATGTTAGTAAGCTACACACATTAGTAAACTGACACTTTGAATATGAACACTCCAAATGTTTCTTAATCTCACCTCACCCACTGAACGCATAATTAACACATTACTAAATTAAACTAATAAAGGTTGGCATCTCTGTTATTTGTTACTCAGAAAAGTCTCAAGCTGCACTTATGATCAATCATCACATAATGAAATCAGTAATCACTGAGTCATAACACACCCAAGCATTATCAGTGACAAAATAACAAGCTGATGAGAGGAAGAGCAGGAAGAGGAGCGAGAAGAGGAGGGAGAGGAGGAGGATGACGAGGTGAGACCTGAGGAGGCAGACAGTCTTTCAGCCGAGTGAAGTCAGCTGAATCAGAAATAACTAAAACAGAACTTCATCACTGTCTCACTGTCAAACTGTCGCTTAATGCAGCTCACTGAAAATACATTAACTGCCAGTTGGCTGCCACATAATCCTCTCCATAAAGAAACAACAGACAGAGATACCAAGAGACAGACACTAAAAATGTCAACATAAAGAGTCTGTCCCACTCTTTAATGGGTCTGCTTGCAGTTTGAGGATACGCCAGACTAAGTTGGCGCAAGTAATGATCGATGGCCCTGCTCAAAGTTTGGGAATTAGATCTTCGCACTTAATAAACTTAAGAGGTTGGTATGCTTCAAAGCCCCTACATAGTGTCAGAATTTGAAGAGGCTCTGGCAGAAATTAATACATTTATCCATTTTACTCTCAAAGAAATAAGATTATATAACTCTTTATTTTATTTAACAAGGACAATGCAGCAGATATAGGTAAACACCAGTTTGGGCAGAGGCCAGTTAAAGATCTGTCCAAAACACTTCCTGGCAGCAAAAAAAAACAAAAAAAAACAAAAAACCTCCAGATCATACTGTGTAGCTCTAAAGAATTCAGGTGCACTTTATTCTTTTAACATTTGTTTTATTAAACCTTAAGCTTTGGTGAGGGTGTATTTCTCTTAAATCATCTGAAAAACTGGAATTATTCAAAAACAGGCTAACATTACTGCCCAGAAACTGCGCGCGCACACACACACACACACACACACAACACAACAACACACACACACACACACACACACACACACAAAGAAGGTATTTTTGAGTTTGTTTCACTCTGTGTGAGGAGGAAAAGCCATAATCCTCTCTTGCTTTTTATTAAATCTACAGCAATCTCAAAGGAAAAGACAGTAGAGATGTGGAAATGCTGCAGATTGATTTGAGGAAGATGACACTGATAATTCATTCCTCAGTGAACAGAAGAGACAGAGAGAGGAAAAGGAGCTGCAGAGCTGATGGCAGCTAATCTAATAGAGAAGACATTAGGCTCTTATAAGTTCAAAATGCACTTTCATGTTTCTCAAACAGACCTCTTTAATGACACAAACGTCAATAACTGAGTGCCATGATATCTAATTACAAAGCACTTGTCTGAAATGTCCCCACCTCCTGCACAGACCCATTAACAGCATTTTATATTGGTACAGTGACTGAATAGTCTGAGGTGTGACCCAGTCCGTCTGGACAGTTTACCTGCTGACTGAGCCAGTGCATCCAGTCAAGTATTTGACTGGTTCTTGGCAAAGAGCACAGGAGACATGAGGCTGATTTGGTTGGTAAATGCAGGGAAATCTTGCATGACTCAACAAAGTCTGCGCCCTTGAGTCTGATGCAGACGAAACTGTCGTCAGCCTATGAGATTTTCTGGAAGTTTGGGGGTTTGGGTTTGTATGGATGGGGAGTTGTTAGTTTGCAAAATGCTGCTGTCATGTGAAAACCTAGCTGCCGCAATCGTGGTGATTTTCATGCATTCGTCGCTGTTGGTGAATCACATGTTTCTGATGAGCTGATGGTCTGTCATCCCCTCACAGTCTGAGCCAGAAAGTCAACAACATGATTTCTGATGATAGTCATCATTAAAATGCGCCAAGTCCTGGGGGGGGGGGGTGGGTATTTTCCTGTCAAATGAAGTTTAGCAGTGCAACATGAAACTGAGACTATGTGAAGTGTTTTGGGCTTATTATTGTTTTTGCGACTTTCGGGCAAAATGAATGGATTGCAATGCACTTCACTGTCATGTAGCAGCAGGGCAAGTTAGCTGGGTTTTAACCGTGGGTGATGGCTTATCTAAAATCAACATTTTGGGAACATTTTTACCACATTTTGGTCAGCAGACCAAGTAAACCACAGGTGGTTTTAGGGATAATCTTAACCCCCCCACCCACACACACACACACACACACATCATCACGGTGATCAACGCCCCCACCCACCAGGAGCCACAAACAGGTTAGTTACAGTCACAGCCTCATGAGCGGTCAGGAGAAGCCTTTGATCATGACTGATATCACTGTTACAGCCGCTGCTGTTATGAATCACTTGACTCGGGCGTACTGAACACTGAACACTGCCTGCATTAAGAAAAACATCCAGTCTGTTAAATTATAAAATATGACGACAGTTACTGTAAGTTCAGTATCACTGACAACAAAATGCCTCATCCATCTGAAATAAGCAGTGAGGCCGATCCAATTACATAACACCGAATGCATGCAGGGATGTGTGCAAAAGTCAAAAATGTCACAAAACTGATCTGCATTTACATTGGGGTGGAGACAACAGCTGTTTTCATTAGTGATTAATCTTTATTGATTGATTATTGTGATATTTCTGTTATTTCTATTCTTCTAAAGACCACACACAGCAAATGTAAACCTGTGTGGCCTTCTAGTAAAGACGTGTAAACTCCACAACTGGTGTTATTTATTCAGAACCATCTCACTCACTCTTAGTGGCGATGCAGAATCACACAGTAGTGTTACATTAACACTACACCCTCTCTTTAAACTTTACAGGCTGTGCTCCTGTTGACCTCTGTGTTTCTCATGAGACAGCCCTAAACAGGGCTTGACCCTTTGTCACCGTGGTGACCAGGTCTTGGGAACCCCGTCACCACGGAGACTCCATCACCTTCTCTTCCTGGCTCCTAATATGGCTGTGTCATTCACACAGGGCTTCCTGTTGTGGGGTTTGTTGGAACGAAGGAAAGCTTTGTTTCTCTCTGTTTGTCTCACATTTATTTTTTTCTAGCCCCCTTTCAGTCTTTTCTCTCTGCTTCTCTCTCTCACACACACACACACACACACAGAGGTATATGTAAACACACGCACACTTATGTATGCATTTGTACCCGGGAAACAAGACACTGAGGAGACAGGGCACATACACAATACCTGTTAAAACAGTGGCAGAGCCATAAAGTAGGAGACAAGGCGGCAGATAGGAATCTGTCTGTCTGTAGGTTTGTCAACATCAAAACAGGAAAACAGTTTCTAGTAAACAGTTCCCACACACACATACACGACACAGAGAAACACAGTCAGCACCTAGTAAATAAAGACATGATTCTGTTCCCACACACACACAGACCTACAGACTCACCTACCAAAATAAAACACACACACACACACACCACACACACACACACACACACACACACAGCTGAGTTCCCACACACTCCTAGTACTGTATGTGCAAACACACACATACACAGGGAACAATACTGAGAGAATCAAGACGCAGGAAGTATTTTAGAAAAAGAGAAAAAGAAATGAGTGCAGCAAGAGACAAGGGAGGGAGGAAACAGAGAGAGAGAAGGAGTGTGAGAAAGGATTACGATCAAAGAAATTCAAAAAGAGAGGGCAGAGAGAGAGAGAGAGAGAGGATAAGGTGAGAGAGGGAGGAGGAAATGAGGATGACAGAGAGGGAGAAAGCCGGCAGGATGGAGAGACCGACAGAAAAAGTTCATATTCAGGCTGTCAGACATCAGTGAATGTTGTTGATTGATCGTGGGAAAGAAAAATGTACAGTCTGCTCCATCTATCATCAAAGCGTGCATTTTTACTATGCACATTTCCTCCACACACACACACATACACACACATTCTAAAAATGGAGTTCAATGTGTGACTGTTGGGAGCACAGACTGGTCATTCATCACGACTCCTGCGTAGACACTTCACGTCGTCCCAGCACTTAGAAGAGTGGAACTTTCTGGGACCAATTGTTTGTCCGATTGTTCCCTGATTAGCTCATCTGAAGTGGAGGGAGGTTTTACCAAAATATGACTGAATGACAAAAACCTCAAATGTTAAAAACAAAAGAGAACATTTAGCTATTGTGTTTCTAAAATACTTCAGTGGAGGAAAAAGTTGCCTTGTAGAATCACATGACCCAGAATTTATAGACAGAATAGATCTTTTCCCTTGACTCCGTCAATATATGAGCTCCCACATAATCTAAAAAATATGTATTTTAAATGAATGAGGCCCACTGTTTTATCCTCCAAACATAAGATTATGATCAGTTGACATTAATATCATGAGTCCTCCAGTCTTAGCTGTAAATTTAAAACAGTCCTCTCTTTGTTTCAAGGAAGAATGCAAGCAAAGATAACGGTATGTCTGTTTTGAAAGCCTATGAAAACTAAAAATCAATAACCAGTTGATCATACTGTCAAGCATTATGTGTGTATCTTATTCATCTGTGCCACACAACTCCATTGTTGTTTAAAAGCTATTAAAATAACATTACTGAGTCACACCATCGCACTGGGTGACATGTTCATTTATTACCATGAACACAGGTGATTTATTTTCAGTCAGTCCCACACCATCCTGCTGCTGTTTTTCTGTATATTCACTTTTACATTGAACATGTATTAATCTACACCTGAAAGTAGTTACCTACAAAGACACTGCTTAGTTAAGCTTGAATAACGGTTGCTAAAATCTTCAGCACCATACAGGTTTAGGAAATCATCTAACCTTTTTTTGTTTGTTTTGTTTTGTTTTTTAAATGAAACTGTGACTATGTGTTTTTTAAAATGTGTATCTTCAGTAATAATAAATGGCAGAGAGACGGACTCATGCACTGTTGGTTTTGGTCTTGTCATGTGATTTGTTGACAGTGAGAGAATCCGATCCTTTTCTTCGTCCAACGTCTTGACTTTCAAAAAACATCTCAACCCCACTGGTCTATCTGGTAACACATCTGTCAGCGTGGACACACCCTTTTGGACTTTATCGGAAAGCACATTTGAGTTTTATTTTGGGGTTATTTTAATTACACAGTGAGTTCAAATTCTCTTTTAAAAGTTATGATTATGTGTTATGAGACAACACGGTCTCCAAGAAATTAAGTTTACAACTAGAACTGCAACAGCAAATGCATGTTGTAGGAACCGTAATTGCTGGTTGGATCATGTTCAGAGGCAACATTGTTTTTGAACGAATGAAGCACAATATTTATTAATGGCAGAGTTACAGTGAGGGATATATCTTATCTTTTCTCTTACTCCTCCACCTCTCTGAATCGCCTGCCTCACCTCTCACGACCATGGGAATGTTAAGTTTCTGCCCAATAAACAAAAGCTACCATCGCCCTATCCTCACGTCCGTATCTCTCCATCCCTCCCTCCACCTTCCTATTCTCCTCTCGCTCCTCCTGTCTCACAAAATGAACTGAAAGTGAGTAGTCTCCTCCTCGACAAACAAACAAACTCTAATATCTCCTTCCAGCTCTCATAAACTCGTGAGTTGAAATCAAACAATCCGACTTTTTTCCAACAAACAGCTTCATTCTCCCCTTCTTTTTCCCCTCACCTCTCCTCTCTTCCCCACTCTCTCTCTCTCTCTTCCCATCCCTCCCATTCCCATTCTCCCATAAACACAAAACAATCCTTTCATATCCTGCGCTGGCGTGAGAAAACCGCAAGAAATATGACAAGCGTCCCCGAAAAGAGCCAGAGAAATGGTGTGAAAGTGAGAGTAGGGCAGGGGTCACGAAGGGAGAAAGTGGGCAGGAAGGAAGGAGGGTGAGAGCGATAGAATGAGAGACAGAGAGCATGAGGAAAGGAGCGGAGGAAGCAGGTGTTTTTGAACAAACACAACACTAGAACTGAGTCAGGTGTATTATTCAGAGAGGAAGAAAGAGAGGAAAGAAAAGAAAGAAATAGTGTTTGTGACAGATGGTTTTTGGGAGCAGATTTGAAATATTAACGTCAATATTTCATTATTGATAAGCATTTGCCTGTAGGTTTTCTGCCAACACTAAGGACTGCAGTTTTTCTTAGCACACACAAGCCCATTTCTAGAGCAACTGACTAAATCGCTTTTGTATTTTTCTTTAAATAAAGGGACAATACATCGTCTTCAATGTATGCATGCATATGATTTCTGATGCCGTTAAAGGGTTGTTTACAACAATAATATTTTTAGAGATTTTTATTCTTAAAGTAAAAACTTATTTCTTCAATTATTTAAGATGGTATATCTCAAAAATATTACCAGTTGGGTTTTTAACGCTTGTTAACATTACTGTGTGACTGACAATGAGGACAAATCCAATCTTAAGGGACGTTATTGTTTTAATTTATAGTAAGTGTACCTATTTCCCCTTAGTCTGCCTTATCTACCTTGACATTGTCATTTACTTAATTTCCCAGAATTCTCTTTGAATTGAATTTGTGGTCACTGTCCATCAGTCATCAGTAAGCAAACACATAATCAATCAGACCACTGTGACTTTGAAAACTGCTTCTTCTTAGCCCAACTGAGGAGGCTGTATCTCGCACGACACCAGTGAAAGCTCTGTGTTCTGATCTCAAAACAAGAAGTTAGTTTAGCTTCAGTACTTTTATTTATTCAGAGGTTTGCAGCTAAAACAATCAACTTATCAATAAGTTGAATGACTGAAGATTATTCAGAAACTAATTTATTGTAGCACTTTATAGGCTGTGTAAATGACGAACAAACAGCTTTCTATACGACACTGAACATCCAGCAGGTATCTGTGAAACCTTGTGATCTGAATGCCGCTGAGATGAGAACAAATACAAAGACGGTAGCTTGTGCTGCCTGCTAACTGCGTCTTCAGCCAGCGCTAACGCTCAGGAGGATAATGAAGTGAGGGAAGAAGAGGACAGAGACAGAGAGAGACAGTGGGAGAGAAAGGAGTGAGTCAGAGTATTTCCCAGCAGCAAGAGATGGTGTGAACATCAATCACACAACTGAGGCACACAGAGTTTCCAGTACCCAGACAGACTCCGGCAAATGCAGACAAAAGGTACACAAGCTGCACAGCCAAGGTCATCATTAATAAAGTGCCTAGTTGAATGAAATACTGAGTGATGTATGGCTGTGTCAACCACAGCTGACAACATGAAGCTCCTTATCCAATCAAAGCAGAACAACAGTGACAAAACACCTCAGAAAAAAGAAACTTAAAATTATTATTGCACTGAATAAGAGCTGAGGCCAAACCCAGTGTGTGTTCATCCTCACAGACTGTTAATGTCATTCTTTAGAGCTTTATTTTGCACATACAAACATACTGCAAGGCCAACACACACACACACACACACACACACACACACACACACACACACACACACTTCTGTTTTACACTGAGCAGAAACTGGTTTTGGAGTCATCCATTCAGCTCATTTAACACCAAACAGGACGTGTGCAATACCCACTAAATGTGTGTCTGTGCATAGGGGTAAAAAAGAACAAAAAAACACCAGCCGTTCTTCTTTGCGTAAATGGTGACATTAAAATTGCATGAAGCCTACATGTATGCACACACACATACACACACACACACACACACACAGCTGCTTCTAGTCAGCAGAGTTATGTAACACCACTGCAGTAAACTGACCTCCTACTGGGAGAGAGTGAGAGAGAGGCAGAGAGAGGGAGAGACTGATACAGAGAAAGAAATATCAAGTGTGAAATCTGGCAAATGTTTGCTTTAAATGTATTTTACTGTGCACTGTTTTAATACCTCCACCATCTGTCATATACATTAATATATGACCATATGTGACTGACAGCATGGGGGCCAGCCCCTGCCTGTGACTGACCTATCACACACAGAAGCTCACACTGGCATCACTGACTGCCCTTTCACTACCAAAGAAGTGATCAATAAAGCCAATCAGCAGAGATCAGGCCGTAACCTTACGTAACCACAAGTACAGTAGGTCAGCAGAGATTAGAAGGGTGTGTTCAGGAGTCGGATTCAAAATGTCAGAGTAAATTATAAGTTTGGTTGTTGATACACAAGTTAATGGTAAAAATATATTTATGAAAATATATTTTTTTCTGATAGAAGATTAGAATTTAGCCAGAGGGACATCCTTAACTTTACCTTGTGTTGACAGAAAATGCCTGCTAGAAGTAATGTTTGGAAAACTATATTGCCTTCTGCAATTTGTTTTTATCTCAAATCACACATGCAAATGGAAAGCAGGGTAGTAAATTGTGGAGGAAGCATCATGAGCTTTAATATTTTCCTGGCCAAAGACTGCTAAAATTCTGAACATTAGTACTCTTGTACTGAAATCACTTCCTGCCTTCACCTTTTAAGATCAATATATGACTATACAAGATAAATCTGTCAGTACTCATCCATCTGTCCTCTCGTTTATATACTGTCAAAGTCTCAGTGAGGGAGAGCAGATGTTTTTATACTCCCCCTCTTTAAATATAAACTCACACACAGAAAATAACCCTGAGGCCAGCCATTACCAGCGTGCTGGCTACTGGGCCTGTTGTGTGTGTGTGTGTGTGTGTGTGTGTGTGTGTGTGTGTGTGTGTGTCGTGCTGTTAGGTTTTATAGATTTTCTAGTCACTTTGACTGACTGACTTTGACTGTAGTGTACTACGGTCCAACTCATTCTGTATTTTAGATTTTACAAAAACATCATGCGACACAGAAACAGTGATAACTCATTACTGTATTTATTCAGCTGAATTTGTTTTAGAGAATACTAAAACATAATCTCCATATCAGATATGTATCTGTGATCAAAATGTCTCAGTGTCAGGGTGTGGTTATGATTTATCATTTCACAATCTGTGTGGTGTAAAAGTGAAAACACCCATAATTGAATCAGCAGCAGTTTTATGTCATATTAGCCTTGCGTTGAAATCACTGCTGAGCTCAGAGGTTACTGGCTGTGATGTTCTGGACAAGCTGTGGGTGAAATGTTAATGCAGTGAGGCTCTGGTGTTTACATACGGTCTATTTTACATATCAGGCTCTCTGGAGGCCACATGAATCTCATTAAACAAAACATCTGTAATGGGAGCTCGATAACGCACATGTGCACCTGCACGCACGCATCAGATTTAGGACAACAGCACATGGCAACTCTGCTTGGCTGTTTGTGATGTGAAACAATTAATTTACAAGTCAACTGACAGATGTTCGATTGTAATTTTGATTGCAGCTGTCACTTCACATTTGCTAAAATTACTTTTTTTTTTTTTTTTTAGCTACAACTAAATGTTCTTATCAAATATGTTAAATGTAAAGCGAGTCTCCTGATGAACTCACTCACTGTGGCTACAAGTGACAACTACAAGATCAGCACAGCATAAAGTCAGTGAAGTGACTCATTAATGTCAAACAAACAATGTCTATCTAAAGTTTGCTGACATTAGCAACTGCATGGTATAATGTTTTGACCCCAAATTAGCTTGAGTTTGTTGTGTTGTTTCTTTTTTCATATGAGGTGTAGACTGAAATGGTTTGTTTGCTGGTGACCACAGTGTAATTGTTAAGTAGTTTGATTTTACTCAGGTTCTGGAGATTTTTGATGAACATCATACTCTGACATTTTATGGCTTAACCCTCCAGTATCTCTGCAGGATCTAAATTTTAAAACATATTATGTTCTTACAATCATGTCTGTATATGATCCTGTGTTTCTGTTTCACTGCTGCACAATTGATTGCCCTTCAGAGACAAAGAGAGTAAATGATTTACTGAATTATTGATCCATAAAAACAATAACTGCAGTGAAAATAACGGTTAGCTCTAGCCCTTGTTTAAAGAATTTGCTTCCCCCGATATTTCTTTGTCCCTCGTCATCACATCACCTGAGAGCGCTGGTGGTGGTTTGTTTTTGATGACTTAACCTCCCAGGGGGTGGGGGTGGGGGGTGCAGGGGAACAATGTGCTGACAAACAAATACATACACACACACAGCCACACATTCAATCCTGCATTCTTCACATATCTTACACTAACAGCACTCACATACCTAGCTTATCGCGTGTTGCATGGAAAAATAATGCACACCCATATGAACGCACATAATATGGCTTTGTCTTAAAGACTAAAAGTATCTGCTGACTCTGCGTTTACTGAACATGACAATCACAACCAAACACGCATGCCACAGTTGTAATTATGGTAGAATGACCCCCTTATGGTTCACAGACCACATTTTGGGATCCACTGGCATCAATCATCGCAAACTAGTGTTGCTGTTTGTGCCGTCTTTCACTGCAACAATATTACACCCATAACCCTGCCCTGCAACGCTAATGATGTTTGCAAATATCCCTCTGTAAAACCCTTTTGTGTCTGTGTGTGGGTGCAGTGGTAACATTAATAAATGAAAAAAGTTACTGCAGAGATTATATAAAGCGTTATAAATAGGAAGGCTTTAAATAACTGACTCTCTCTCTCTGTAGAAGTGCAAAAAAATAACTCAGGACTGAAGATTGTGGTTAAAGGCCTCCCAGACTGGCGAGAATTCAATTCACACTGTCAGTGGCTCCTATTTCTCACTTGTTCTCTACATAGATGTTTTTCTCAGCCCCAAAATATTTCATCTGTCCCTTGATAAATGCCCATTTCTTCTACCTGCCTCTGTCTATCCACCTGCTCTGTCCTCTATCCAGTGCGTCCCATGAATGACTAGGTCAGATTATGGTGATTAGTCACTGCGTGACATGAAGCCAGTCATTTATATAACCCTGTATTACACTGCCTGCAAGGTCATCTGCCAGATTAGACCAGCTAACATGATGGGATCACTCAGTGGATTAGGTTACCTGGCATGCTAGGAATAAACAATGCAAAATCAAGATGGTTTGTTGCAGGATAAATAGCATGCTACATGGGATTCTTCATTTTGTAGTGCTTTTTGTAGTAGACACAATAAATAGCATGTAGCTAAAACTTAAAGAAGGAAAAGTAAGTTTAGTTATTGATGTTAGCCTAGCATGCTAACCACAGGATTAGGAAACTGACTGTGAATACTGGTATGAGGGAAATGCAGCTAAAGCATCGTACTGCAAGATGGCTTTTGTATTAAACTGAAGTTAATTGTTAATTATGAGCTGAAGTTTATAAGCTCCTGCCACTTCAGGCTACATGTGAACACCCTACAAGCTACCATTTAGCTATTTGTCATGATACATGTGATACCAGAGCAATTCAGTTGACCCATTCCACAAAAAACAATCTGCAAGTGCTGCTTACAAACAGTGGCAACGTTGCATTTCTCAAATGATTTGACCAACAATTTCCACTGACAAATTACAGATGAATACATGAGTCCTGCAGGGCTCTCTGATGGTTGTGAGTGGGTCAAAACAATGGTGTTTGTCACCTGCAAATGGTTTTTAAATTAACATACTTAGTTGTGATATGCAAATAATAATGCAGCATGGTGTTAGAGGACAGTGGGACATTCAGCCAAAGGAAATCAAATGAAGTAAAGACACTAATACAGTGAGCTGAGGCTTTCGGCCACAGAACCTGAATGAATAGAGGGACGTTTCCTGTTGGATTGTGGTAATCTCCTTAAGTAAAGCCAAGAAGGCCTCCAAAGACGGATAACAATGTCGCAAAGCTGCCAGGCCTGGACTGTTTTGGGTACCACATTGGTGGCATAGCTGCTGCCTCTGCATGCACAGCTAGTTAGTCAGGGAAACAAATAAACAGATTAGAGAATAAACAAGACTAATGGTGAAAAAGCAACCTTTGGGTCACCTTCAGATCATGCTGCTCCTGATACCCAATCCAGACTCGTGTGTTTAGAAGCAAACAAGCAACCGAGAGAGGTCTTCATTCATTTGACTCTAAAGTACTTCCTAGTCTCTGCAGGTATTCTTCTGTCTCTGATACTATTCCTACTCTGTGTGATTTTATGACATGAATCTTAAGAGACAACCCCACTGTTCCTCATTTTAATACAGAGTAGTTGCAACTTCAATAAAGGTTTTGTCAGTTTGTTCCCCTCTGATTTATTCCTCAATGAGTTTCAACAGCTTTTTTCTGTCACTCAGTTCTGAGAAAGCTTGTTATGTAATGTAGTGTTCCAAACCAAAAAGAACGACACAACGCGCCGTCTGCACTCGTCACCTTCTCTCCTCCTCCTTCTTCCACTATCTCCTTTCAAAGGCTCTCCTCTCCCTCCCGCTCTCCTGCTCCATTCACTCCTTTTTTTTACTCCCCATCATCTCTCTTAATCCCTTTCCTATCACTGACTCGATCTCTCTCTCTCTCACTCTTATCTCACTTTTAGCTGCATTAAATTATTAGGTGATGCTCTTACCGAGTGCGACTTTCAGTAGAGTCAAACAGTATATCTAGAGGACAGGTAGAATAAATCAAAATCACCACACAGGGAGTAAAATCTTTAGAAAATGACCCTGAGCTGTCTGTGTTGCAATTTAAGCTGGGAATCACAGCTGATTGGTTCCTACCTGAAAACACTATTTTCTGCTGAAGTTCAATCAGTTTTGATTATTAATACATGACAGATAACCTGAATTAAATCATTCTGGTGAAGGCCTTGCATCTTCTTTCAGTTAGCCAGCTGGGGTTGCTGAGGTTTTTTCTCCATGTTTGGTTCTGCGTTACTTTACGCACCTTGTTGGTGAAGAAGCAACAGCACACTCCTCATGCTTAATGGGTAGAAAGGAGAAGCACTATCAAATCTTTTGTTTAACACTTGTTGAGCAAACAAATACACATATCTCCTAAAAATGTCTATTTCTTTTCATCTCAGCTGCAAAGCCCTGATTAGGAGATCGTTGCTCCATCCACAGAAAATATTCATCTCTGGAAACTACACCACAACTATTTGAGTTACTGAACAAATCAGAATTGTATGTGATGATTCATAGGTCAAGACCCTGGCTAGTAAGAGAAATGGACATAAACCAAAAACAGTTGCCTTTCTAGTTTATCCAAAGAAGAGGGAAATACAATAATAATGCCAAATTTGGATTATTGAGATTATAGATGGAGAACCACGAACAACAAGGATTGCATTGTTTTATCTCCTTACTGTCAAGACCACCTGGCCTAGACTGTAACAGACTTGGTCCAACTTGGTCGGTCTTGAACGTTGAAAATTTATCAGCCTAACAATTGTAATGAGTGTCCATGCCTTAAGAGAAAAAGCCTGTAACACAGTATGAGTGAGTGCTGCCAGGAGCATGCTAAGAGTTCTGCACGCTATCTGCAGAAGACCTTGTAAGGTAGAAGTTTCTTATCCTTTCTCTGGGTTGTGTAAATATGGGCTCCTTGACCACACTGAGTCTGCTGAGCACACACATAGACACATATGCGTACACTCTCTCTTTCTCTGACCCCAGTGTTGTGGGGTTACACACACAATGGTTTCACTCACGTCGAGCCAGCCAGCCAGCTTACCAGCTATCCAGCTAATTCCAGTAGCTACAGTCAGTCTCCAGCATGCGTCGAGCATTAATCACATTGAGGATTGAAGTGGGTGGTGGGTGGTGGGGGGTCGATGTTTGTTATTCCCAAAACTTGGACCTCTGCCCAAAGAGTTGGGAGGAGTTGTGTTTTCAGTGCACTATGTTCGTTAGCGGGCTAAAAACATGAAGGAATCTGCACAGAACCAAGCTTTGTGGAGTTTGGCTTCACACTTGAAGGCATATAACTTTGACTGTTGCTCATCGAGTGCATAAGCCATTTCTCTCTCCATAGTTTGTCTCTGCATAGCTTCCACCTTGTCAACAGCTTTTCAACTGTGTTACAATGGTCCTGTCAACACTTTCACAATGTTGTTTTATGGGGAAATGGTTTTGGGCCACATGGGATTTCTTTGTTGCTATACTGCAATCAACCACTGGAACAAATTAGCAATGAGGCTGACGAATTGTGCCATATCCACCTCTTTTAACAGATCCACGGCGCTGATTAGGATACATAGGAAAGAGGAAAACTCTCCAAACTCTTCAAATCATACATGGAGTTAATTCACACTTTAGACTTTACTGACTCAACAATCACTCCAAGAGTTTTCACACTAAACACTAAAAGTGTAGAAACCTTTAGCTCCCCTCAACTCTACAGAGCATTTTCATCAACATCTTTCAGCTGGTTGTTTTGGTTTTACAGCCCACTTTTTTATAGTTCACTCTCTGTAATCTTGTTTCCAGCCACAGTAGGCAGTTAACTTTAATTTAAAAAAAAGTGGTTAGCACTGTCGTCCCACAACATGGCCTGTTCCGGCCCTATCAAAGCCTTCAGCTCTCACCTCCTCTGCGCTCTGCTCTCACAGCAAGAAGGCTCCAAGTTCAAACCCTGCTTCTCCCTGGGTTTTTCTGTGTGGAGTTTGCATGTTCTCCCAGTGCCTGTGTGAGCTCTCTCCGGGTACTCCAGCTTCCTCCCACAGTCCGAAGACAAGCAAGTTGGGTTAATTGGTGACTCTAAATTGCCCATAGGTGTGAATGTGAATGGTTGTTTGTCTGTATACGTATGGACTGGCGATCCGCACAGGGTGTACCCTGCCTCTCGCCCAACGTCAGCTGGGATAGGCTCCAGCCCCCCTGCAACCCTTACAGATAAGCAGTATAGATGAAGGATGGATGGCTTGTTAACATGCTCAACAAATCATTAAAATATGATGTTGATGTGATATGACGATTGATGTTCCCGCAATAAGCATTCGACTAGGACACTTGACAAAAGCTGTAATCTGAACAGATCTACTGAATCTTGTCCAATTTCAGGCACAGTCATAGCACAGCAATATCATGTCTGATATCTGGGTACTTCTGAGGGCAATCTACTTCATAATTCATTAGGATTGAGAGGCAATCCCATCCATCTATAATCAGTATAAAAGGTCAAAATGAAAGGACAGCCAATTAGCCTGACACAAAAAGGCTGACATGACAGGATTAACTCTCTACATCAATGATGAATCTCAGCTAGACAACACAGTCACCGCTCTGTCTGCTTTGGTTTTATTTATTTCAGCTGACTAATCTGTAGCAGTTGTACCTCCCAGCAGTTCCAAAATCTACTAAGAGGGGCTCAGACATACCCTGATGTAAAAAAAAAAATAGGTTAGGGCAGCTAAATCAGGGCTAAAATTAGAACAAAAAACAACACGCAGTAACTCCCCCAGCCTGATACCACCACAGGAGACAAGCCTAATATATGGTTACAGTAATTATAATACAAAAAAGTACAGATTACTTTCATGAACCGCACTGTTATATTTCTAAGAATTATCATGGCTTTTGCTACTGCTGTAACATCTTAGATAATTAGATTCTGAATAAAGCTGAAACCTTTTTAACTTCTGACACTTGGCAGATCTTTTAAAATAATAGAAAACTGGAAAGTCTCTTAAAGCCTGGTTCCCTGCGGTGGCTCATCCTGGGTGAGCCAGCCAGGAGTCACAGTGGCCACAGAGTGACCTGCCACTCATGCCGCCTCGGTTATGTAAGCTAGGAGATCACATGATGTCACTGAGGGAGGAAGGAGAGATTTTGGAGAGAAAAGGAGGCGAGAGAGAGGGAGATTTCATGGGAAGTGACTTTAAATTATAAATCAGGTTAAGGCAGCTTCAGCCTTTTATCTCCCTCTTTTTCCCTCCCCTTCTTACTCTCATGTTCTTCCCCTTGTTCCCTTCTTCCTCTCCTCCTTTTCAACTCTTCACACCCTTTGGGCTCCAGTGTGCCTGAGACGAAATTGGACTTGGCGTATTCTCAACGGCTGTCAAAGACGACACTGGGTGCAAATGACAGTTCACTGGCGGTCTCTCTCTCTCTCTGTGTGTGTGTGTGTGTGTGTGTGTGTGTACTGTGAGTCACAGTTCAAGTTGGCTAATCTCCTGGCAGATCCAGAGGAAGTCCATCTGAACAAGGTGAACAGGAGGTGGGATATGTGCTTGGACATTTTAGCTGCCAAGGTGTCTTCTTAAATGCCAGAACAATGTCAGGACAAACAACTTGAGTCCCTGTTCCCACTACTTCCAATTGATATGGATGCAGTGTTCTTCAGGACAATTGTAGCTTCTCCACTGTGAGGTTTTGGTGCTTTTCTCTTTTTTATATGTATTTTTATAATAAATACAAAATCTTTTCAACTGTTTGTCAGACAAAACAAAACAAGATATTTGAAGATATGAATGCAGGCTCCAAGAAGTTGTGATGGACATAATTTACTATTTCCTGAGATTCTACAAACTAAACAATTCATCGATAGTCAAAAATGAAAATACTGATTAGTTGTAGCTCCTTTGGCCACAGCAGAGTTGGAGGAGGCTGGAATGCAGCTGTGCATTGATGTCTCTTTGCAAATATTTGTGTGCAACAACACAATATTTAAAGGTTGTTAAATAGATTTCTCCCTGAAGGTGATTTCAACAGGAAAAAGTAAAGGAATAAGTGCTTTTATTTACTTTGTTAGGTGTGCCCTTTTCTTTTATATGGAACAAGCTAAAGAGAATGATGCTGCTTTCAAACTGACATCATGTTGTAGTCTCTGCTTGAATGTGATGCAATTTGGGTTTTCTTTTAAATAAAGACTGGGAGCTGCAGATGTGTTTGTGGACTCTTTACTCACCTATCTGCAGCAGCACGGGTGTCACCAGCGCCGTCTCCATGGCGTAGCAGAACTCCCGGCCGAACATCACGGCCCCATGCATCACCCATCTCTTCACAGGAATGCCCTCTATTGATCCTTCGCTCGCTGACTCCTCCCCACCCCGACCTCCTCCTCCGCCACCACCTCCTCCTCCCGATCCATCCGTCTCGCCTCCTGCTCCTCCTTTCTCCTCGTCCGAGCCGGATGCCGTGGAGTTTTTGTCGTTGACCCCACCCACCAGAGATCCGACCTGCATGGCGTCAGCCTCTGTGTTCTGGGGAGGCATGGTGGAGGGCATGCACGCGACAAGAAAACAAGCACGCCCCTTCTAACACACTGACAAATCTGAGAACAATTGCCTTTAAAGAAAAAACGATACCACTTCCCTGCTTTTCACAAACTACTCAAGTCAAGTTACTTGTAGTTACTTTAAAAATTAGTAGTGACTTCCTAGAAGTAACTTAATTACAATCTTTACAAGCTACAAATTGCCTGTAGTTGTAACTTGCTAGTTATATAGTAGTTACAACTATTACTGCTTTAACCTGTTTAAGGTTTTAAAGAAGTGATGGAGTGCTAATACAACTACAATAAAAACAAAAAGTGTAACAGATAGTGTCCCAGCATGCGAGGTAATAAAATGTAACTAAAACTGGGTCCTGCTAAAATGAAGAAGGATGTGAACACCAAATAAATGAGGAAAAACTCTCAATTTACTGCTAAAGTAAAACAAAACGGAAAAAGTCAATCAGCAATCATCTGTCTGCTAAACAAACTTGTCCTACGTTGTCCAAAAACACTGCAGCTTCAAATTTAACACATTTTTAATCTGCTTCTTGCCGTGTTGTTTTTTCAGCCAGGGTGGAAAAAATAAAAAAATAAAAAAACAAAATCAGCTTTTCCAAATGCTTGTAGAAAATTCCAAAAGTAACAGGAAGCAGTTGAATTTTCACAGGAAGAGTGTGCGGTACATTCCAAGAGTGAGTTTGTGCGTTTCTTTGTGTGTTGTTTGTCAGGTGTGTGAGATCCTGCCTGGAAAACTCTGTCAGCTTTATTTGGTATGTTGGTATGTCAGTGTTTACATGCCTGTATGTGCGAGTGGTGGGTTTGTGGGTGTATGTGTGTGTGTGTGTGTGTGTGTGTGTGTGTGTGTGTGCTTATGGCTTTTTTGTCATTGAGGTTTTTCCCTCTGTTTTTTTTTTACTGTCTATTACAAGCAGTAAAAATCCATATAGAAGACCATTCAGTGAGTTCCAGAGTCATTTTGTGTATGGAGGGCTGGATGGAAGGCTGGATGACGGAGTGGGTGGGGGCGCCGGGGGGAGGGGGGAGGAGGAGGAGGAGATGGGCAGGCGGCGACAGTGGGCGGAGCTCCTCTGAGAATCCCCATCGATTGGCTGATCAATCTGGAGGAAAACGCCGGCAGGAGGACAACAAGCAGGTATCCCATTGGTCAGGAGGAGAGACGAATGTTGAGTTGGTTGAGACAACAAGAGAGAGGGAGAGGGGAAAAAAAACAGACAAAAACACCAGTGAGTCACAGCAATTTAGCTTCTACAACATGCACTGTCAAGAGTGTGGGAGTTATTTGCTGCATGTAAACAAAGCAATGCTGTCATATCATGTCAGTTTCTCAGGTGTGTCGTACAGTCAAATATGTCAATAAGTATGTCAAGTGTGTTGCATCATTTGGTGTGTATCAGCTGACAAACCAGGAAGAAAGGAGAAGTGGTTAAGGTGCAGTATGTGACGATCCTGGGAACGAAAACTGCTGCTTCTCTAAACATAAAAGCTGGGAAAAAGGACAATTGATAACTGGGTGTGGGGAGTGTTGGCTCCATTTTTTACCCTTAATTGCTTTATCAATACTGCATGAGGGAAATCGTCAAGCTTTAAATACACTGCAGTCTACAACGTTTGCCAGTCCACGCCTTTTCTTTGTTTTTCGTGGCGTTAAGTGTTTGTATTTATGTACATACAGCTTACTGTATCAAATGTTATGCAGCTTAGTGTAGTGTAGTTATGCACTACACATAAAATCAAAACTATCTGTATGACCAGACACCATAAGGGTAAGAGAGAAATAGTGTGTTTATGTAATTTTGGGCGAACTAACCCACATGTGTTTGAATTTGTGGGCGCCAGGTTCTTTGAGACTGCCAACATGCCGATAGAACAACTCAGACACACACACGCGTGTTCTTTCCTATGAAAAGACTCCATTTTTAAACAGTGTAATTGGTTTGAGCACATGATTCATCCTCTCAGACACTCGGACAGTCTTTGAAACTGGACGGGAAGGATGAAAGCATGCAATGTGTTTTATGAGCTGAAACATTTTCAAATTGAGCTACTGTTTCAAACAGAGGGCTTGTGTGTGTGGTGAAAAGACGACAGAGATATGCAGACTGAAAAAAAAAAGAGACGGAAGAGTACAAGGGTTGAAAGCCTTCAGCTAATAACACTGCTCCTAGAGAGTGAGAAAAACAGACTACATGGATGTTCAATACAATTCCCCACAGAGTTAAATTCCAAAGTGTGTGTTTTTGTGTGCAGCGGGCTGCTGGATTATAACCCATGGAGACGGCACATTTCGTCACACCCAGCACATGCTAATGCTTGCCACGTGAACGGCACACACACACACACACACACACACACACACATCATAACAGTGCTAAGACCCTCATCAAGCCTCTTAGGGAGAGATCGAGAAAGAAAACAAAATGAGAGGGGAAGGGAGGAGGGATGGAGGTGAGGAAGCATCGGATGGGATGGAGGGTTTGAACAGGTGGAAAGTGGGAGGCATACAAAATGAAGAGAGGGCAGAGTTGGGAGAGGGAGAGATGGACCAGAGACAGACAGACAGACAGATGGGTAAGGGCAGAGGTCAAAAAAATTGTCTCTTCACCTGTTCTTACTCTCTCTGCCTGCCTCCCTCTTTATCTCTCCTCTCTATTTTCAGTGCTCTCACATGTCCCCATTAACATTCATGATGCACTCAAGATGGTCATGAATTTTTTAATACACACACACATACACAGCCCCCTCCTCACCTGACCTCACACATTTCAGCAGCAGATTACATAACAACCCCTCTCCTTTACCAGCAACACATATACATAACAAATACAGGGTAATTATCTTCTAAGTTCTGTTCAAATTAGACAGGAAGAACACCTTGACCTCCAGAGCAGGACAGAGCAGGATGTGCCACAATACCTAAAGCTTCTGTGGCCAGATGTGTCACAACATGCTAACAACAACAACAACAAAATGTTCAGATCTGATAAGTTTTATGGGAATGGTGGGAACATCCAAGCAGGGTGGAAATGTTGAAATTGTGGTCTTGGTTACACACATTAATTTGATGTTTCACAAACAGCATACAGAAGGAGCACACAACATGGAAAATGATCTGTTGCCAACCAGACGTAAGTGACAGTTAGTGCCAAATCAGTAAAATGATTCAATTCTAAGCATATCATAAGCTTATAAGCCACTGGTTTCAGTGCACTTCCCATTATTACTGCCTGGCAAAGCAGCTTGTGAGCAGAAGCTTTTTTTGGGAACTGAAGCTTCAACATCTGAGATGTGAGCTGGCAGCTAAACAGCAGCATCACATTTTACAAACTATGATGTTGACAAAATCAAACCCAGACCAGGGTTTCCCTCGGGAAATAGTTAGCAGAGGTGGTACGACTTATGATATAATGATGATCTAAATTCAAACTTTAATCTAACTTGAAGGCAAAACTTTTGACCAGCTGGTGTTTATCAAACCATGTTTTTACTCACACATCAGCACCAAGTCAATAAGTAAAATTGTGCAGCTGTGTAAAGTATTAATGTGAATATGTTTGTTTCTTGCTATAAAAAAGTTCTTGTGAAGCTGACAACTCCCAAGCGTCAAATATTTGAAAGGTTAATGTAGATGAGCAGCACCTAAACAAATTCCAAAAGCAAACATGTAGGTTTTAAGAAAAAATGATGCCCTGGGGAGTGTTTGTTTGTGACTTACAGCCAATCATACGCCACTCACATACACCTTGTTTGTCCCATCTTCAACTTGTCCCACTCTTTCTCCTCTTTGACCAAATTCCATTTACCGTTTGATTTTCCTGTGCTGGTGACTGCAAACATTTTGCCAACAAACTTTCTGGTGACAGAGCTGATGCTACACCCATGTTGTGGTACAATCTGTTCCCTCAACTGCATCACCACACATTTTCTGAATAAAATGAACCAAATCTTCATTTTCACACTTCCCAGTGATGATATGGGAGTTAATGGCCTAAAATACTAAAAAGCCATTAATGTGGTCTTTTAAAACATAGTTACTACATAACAAAGAAATTTTAGAGACTAAAGAGAGGACGCCTGCTGGGCATAATGAGCAGAAATAGCACGAGTTGTCAGGATTCAGACGGACATGAAACAGGGTCTAAATCCATTTAAATGCTTGTGTAAACATGAGGAGAGGAGCAATTAATTCATTTGTTATGAAATTAGTTTGAATTTTGTAGGAGAGTTTAAGAGCTTGGGTTCAGTCTTATATTTGTGTGGCTAAAAGTTTGTTTGCTATATGTCATGTAAATATGTGGGCCTATGCTTTGAGTGTGTAACTACAGATGTGTGGTTTTAAGTCAGAGAGAAAACAGGTCAAAGTAAACAAAACCAAAAGATAAGTAAGGGTGCTGCTATCCATCCACACACCTCGTTCTCTCAGTTGACAGCACTATCTGGCCTGTAATTCTCAGTCCTACAAAAACACACACGCAGACACACACAAAGCAGTGAATGCTATCTGATTATAGGTCTGTATGCATGTAGCACCAGTCAGCTGTACTATTGTTGCTGTGTGTTTGTGCATGTGTGTGTGTGTCCGTAACATGAGCTCAGCTTATATGGAGTTACACCTCAGCTTTTCTGGGAGCAATCATAAACAAAATACAGCCTCACGTGAGAGGGGAGAGAGGGACAGAGGAAAGGTATAGTAAGGAAAGAGAGGACTGGGGCTGAAGCAGAGGAAAAAGAGGGGAAATGAATGGAAGGAGACTGACAACAGAAAAGGAGGAGGGTAGGATGGAGGCGGGCTACGAGAAGGAGCTGGAAAAAAGTCAAATATCTGGCAAACAAAACACCCACAACCTTGATTATTTTATCTTCACGTGGACACAGACAATGAAAAAAAGAGGGAGACACAGAGGATGAGAAGAAAACGAGAGCAGGAGGGAGGGAAAGGAGATGCCTGTAAAGTTCAAGGTCAGAGACAAATTAAGAGTCTATCGTCTCCTGTGTCTCACAGAACAACATGCGCGCACACAGGCTTTCTGAATCTGCACACACAGTAATCACACACAGCCCAGGTCTATTTTAGCGAGTGTTTATTCTTGTGCCACAGACCAGATTACCTGTGACACCACCACAAAATCAGGGCAAGCTCGGTCGTTCCCACTTCATCTACCTTCTCCGTTTCCCTGCTGCTTCTTTCTTTAGTGCATTATCAGCATATATCTCTATAATGTAGGTAACACGAGAAAACAGACAGTCTCGTGTCTGCTGCATGTCTCATGCATGTATGGGACATTCTGTCCGTGTCCAAATAAGCAGTGTCTTGAATTGTAAAATGCTTTGCATGTTCTGGTGGCTCTTGTGAAATCCTGGTGACATGACTCATTTCTGCAGGGCGGGCTGACGCTATGGACTAAGAGACTAGGGCATAGCTTATGGAGAGGAGGGTTTCTGTCCGCCGCCATCTTGTCAGTTATTTAAATTAAAAGAAATCCCACTTTGGGCAAAGGAGTGGAGCTGAGGAATGATGAGTTAGTGGTAACAACAAAGGTTGAAACTAACTGCCTCACATACTATGACTCAAAGGAAACACCCCCAGAAAAATGCCTATTTAACAATAAAGGAGTATTCCACTTAAAATCTACCTTTTTATTTTTTCTATGTTTCATGACATTTCTATGCCATGCTTTGAATGTCTGCTAGAAGTAACATATTTAGGAATTTATTGATAAAACAGTAATGTTTGGAACATACTGATGACATGGATCAATGCCAGAGAAGAATTTAATGATGCAGGAAAGATATGAACATTTTCTGTGGGAATTTTGGCATGTTTTTTTTTTTCCCAGGGGTCACCATTAGACCCTAATGTAGTGGCTGTGAAACCAAGCTGCTGTACTCTGTGAAGGACAGAGCAGAGCCTTTCAAGTCCTGTGTATATATGGTAGGAAGACATTAAACTGTTAACTGGTGTCTTGTAAGTCTGCTGAATGTTTTAAGTGCCCACTGTCCTCAAAAAAACAAGCGCAGCAACTGTTCCATAGCAACTGAGCGAACTCAGTATGCTGACAGCAATTGTGTGATACAGTTGATAGCTACACAATAAGCAAGTAAGTGGCCCTTGAGTTGTGATTGTTTTGTTGACACTTAACCAAGGTTGTCTAGTTGCCTAAATGTAACCATAGTGGCAGCAGATCTGAAAACACGATTTGTTTTTGAAAAACTTGGATCGGGACACATTTGATCAACAGAGCTTGACAAGTAATCACTAGAAAATTGATCAACAACAATTATGATGATGGATTCAAGCAAAAATACCAAACATTCTTGTGTTTTATCTCACTGTAAACTGAATATTTTGAGGTCTTGGACTGTTGGTGTGGGTTGTAATGAAAACAGATGCATGCATCTCGTGTTTGTTTATCAAGCCCAATCAGGTTGATTCTGGACAAGAGTTTTGGTGTCACACACCAATGAGGCACGTGAACACACTGTAAACATGACGCACAACATAGCAATGACCCATATAGAGCTGGATATAGATTACAAGGTTGAAGACCTTAGGATCAAGTTCACATACTGCTGGGACATATGGATGTTTGTGTGCCTCTGTGAGTTTGTGTGAAAAGGAAAGAGCAAGAGACAGTGGATGGAAATAAGGAAAAAAAGGTGTTTTGTTACTGAGAGAGAAACACTGGGTACAATTTTCTAGTCAAAGACAGACCCAGTGACCTGATGTGATGCATTATTTGGTTCGATTTAGGGAGAATTTGTGGGTTTGATCGCCTGTGAAATCTGAGAAATCCCCTCAGGTAGAACAGATAGGTTTACTTCAGAAGCAGAAAAGCGGGGAAATAATGTAATCTGCTTTTACAAACTGCTGCTGGGAGCAATACAATGATCTTCATTTTGTGAAGCCTATTAACTATCAAGGCCAGGTTCATTTCAGTTCAGTCTGCTCCCGGCTTTTATTCACTCAAAGCAATTATCCTCAAAAATATGCATTTAGTATTGTTTCTTAGTCTGCATCATTACAGTGACTGGTGCTGTGTGTAAACATATCCGTGGGTGTATGGAAGTACATAATGCAATATATTAGATGATTATTTTGCTTTTAGTGCCTTTCTATTATATGCAGTTACTGCTGCTGTAACATCTCCAACATTCTCTCTTAATCCGTATCCATTTTTTATACTTAAATTACATATGTATGCATGTGCCATACATGTGTGTCTATATTCTTATTTACAGTATTTTTACACAGTTATTGCCTGCTGATAGGTGAACTCAGTCACTCAATTTTACCTCATTTATATACAAATGTATGCAGTAAGGAACACCAAAATCTAATCTGATCGTCTACTCTGTATGGGTTACATGTGGTTTAAGTGTGAAGTTTCCACTGTGTATTGTTCTTGAGTACCATGTTGACAGAACATTAAGGGACTTTAACTGGACATGAACATTGGCTCAACACAAAGGATGCCAGAAAGCCCCTGGACACCTGATGTGTGTCAAAACCTCAGACATACCTTTGTTGGCAGGCAGATGATGTTGTTTTAAAGTTTTATGCCTGCCTGTGTGTGTGGTGTGTGTGTGTGTGTGAGAGAGAGAGAGAGAGAGAGAGAGAGAGAGAGAGAGTGAGAGAGATGAAACTGAGCTAAATGCCACTGACAGATATTAGGTCTTCTGTGTCTTTCTGGGTCTTCATCTGTCTTTCACTGAGATACTGTGACTTGAGTACAGACACTCTTCAGTCTTTAGTCACATTCTCTCTCTCTCTCTCTCTCTCTCTCTCTCCCTCTCTCTCCCTCTCTCTCTCTCTATACACACAGAGACACACACACATATACATTTGGAAGAGCAGAAGACAGTCTCAGGATATCTACAGCCACAAAGAAGAAACATGTGAATGCACAGGTTGCTTTACAAAGCCACATTTTCATGCTAACATTTCAATATTCCCATGAAGCTGATAATGTTCCCATGAAAAATAAGCATATTCCCAGCTTTGGGAAGCAGATGGCAGAGATAAGCATCAGAGAGAGAGAGAGAGAGAGAGAGGGGTAAACAGAGACTGGATGTGTGCTTTATGGTGCAGTGCTGCTGCAGTGCAGAGAGTACGGGGTGGGGGGGGGCACATGTGTATCAACGTGCACCAGCGTCAATGACAAATCCTTTACTCATAACACAGGGCTTATATCACTATACTGGCTGGTATGAACATGACGTAATATACCTGCTGTCCACATATGTTCGCCCTCTAAAATATACGTTTTAAAACATTTATGAGAGCTTCCAACTGACTTGGTTTCATTCCTCATGATGCCTGAACAGCCCTTAATTAATCTCCAATCTCAGCCTCACCTGAACCTCACAGCTGCCTCCGCTCAAAATAGATTTTAAATATCTTCGCTCACTTTCACCCTTGGCAAGGAAACACACAAACGAACAAGACATTGTTTCTGAGGCCACTGTTTCCGTCAATCCTGAGTTTAGTCAAGGTCAATCAGTCAATCTGCTGACAGGTTGATTGTGTTGGGAGTCAATCTATCATAAAACAAGCTGGGCTGACCCAAGATTTCTCAAATTACACTCACTATTAGGTTATTATATCCACATATGTCGCCATTAATGGCAATTTAACCAACTAATTTTAAAAATGGAATATGGTCACCACATTTCTTTGTGTGGAACTAGCACAATAAATTCACTACTACATGAAATACATATTGTAGTGGAGACATATATGCATGTACTGTATGTATGTACACATACATACTGTACATATACATATAAGTCATTATTATCTAAGAGTAATTCTAGTCAATTGTAAGAAAAACTGCTCAACAAACACAAACAAGCTCGCAGGCATGTTTGTTTGTACTGTTAACATTAAGTCACATTCACCTCATGTACTATTCATGTCAGCCTTGTAGTTGTAGTTTGTCTTTTCAGTTAATTAAAAAGGTAGTTTCACACTTTTTGTACTGGCTTGGCTACAAGGTTAGCAGAGCTGGTAACTGTTCATGAATACAGCATAAACCACAACTTACAAGGTTGATAGCACTGATGCTAGCTTCTACTACACAGTGTAAGAAGAGCACAGATCATGCGTGTAAACCAAGATAATTTAAAAATGATAATGTGAGATACAAGTGGCCTGTTGATGCCAGTTTTTGTAAGCTAACGTAGATTGGTCACAGAGACACCTACCCATTTCTTCACTGGTTCACTTAACTCCTGGTTGTTTTATTTGTATCTGCTCTGTCTTGAGGTGCCAAAACACTGGTTCAAGAAATATACAGCCAACGTTAGCATAACATTGGTTAAAGTTATTTAATCTATCAAAAGGGGAGGGGAGGAGAAGAATCTGCTGTGTGTTGTGTCAGCTAGCTTAGCAGCCAGTAATAGCTCAGTCATCCTACTGTTTATTTTTAGCCTAGCTGGCTAATAGGTTAGCAGCACAGCTAACTGGCATTCAAAAGGAAAATCATCAATGACCTTTAACTTTTTCCATCTCATTTCGCTGTTTTGGCTATAGTTGGTCAATTTCCTTGCTACACTATACTTCCACAAGCTACTGTAGGGTTTCAGGCTGAGATTTTTACAAAAAAGTGTGCTTACGTAGCACAAAACCTCTGTTCTGACAGAGCTTTATAAAAACCTCAATATTTACAGTGTATAACACATTATCAGTGGTTTGTAAGCCACAGCAGAGCGTACACACAAACATACAGTGTTATTTTAATCTGCCAGACCTGCTGATCTGAGTCTGTCTAGACAGTTGATGTCAACATAGTGTCTAGTGTCTCATAGATTTAGTATAATTTTTATATAATATACTGACCCAGAAGTTTTTTTTTTTCCACGACTAGCATGCTAACAAATGATTATCAAAGACCCCTACTGTAAAAAGCTGTGTTAACTCCTGCAGGTCTGAATATTTCAAGCTGGATACTGTGAGGTTTTGACAAGCTGCTGACAGCAGCCTTGGCCTACTTCTACACCGGAGTCACATTGCTGGCTGTGTGTAACACACGCCACATAACACACACACACACACACACACACACACACACAGAGGACTGTAATTCACCACCTCAAACCCTCCCTATGCCCCCTCTGACTACAGTAGCCCCTACCCAACATCACATTACTGCACCCCCCACCTGCATCCTGCCGTTCAGACCTCAGGGGGTCTGCCTCCTTTTGGGGGATTGTGTGTGTGTGTGTGTGTGCATGTTGGTGTCCTTCCCCATACAGCCCCCTGAGGCCTTTAACCACAAGGGAGCTACAGGCCTAGAAAAAAATTCAACCACAAAAAGAAAAAATAAAACCATGCGAGTGTGTGAGGAAGTGACATAGATCTACTTGAGGTATCTCACCATTTGTGTGTGTGAGTTTGTTTTTCTTTGCAGCCATCAGTGTGACCCAGCTTTAACTGACACACTACCGTTCTGCCTCTCTCCGATCAAAACAAAACTGTAATCTCATCATAAACCTCCCTCTCAGCCAGTTCAAACGTCATTAATAACACACATAACCCCCTCACCTTCACACATGAGCCTGAAACAGCCAAACACTAATATGTCATCTTGTAACTAACATCATTGTTTCACACCGGCACGTTTGACAACAAGCCAAAAGAATTATAACTGCCTGCACAGACCTGTTCAGGATCGCACAAGACCTCAAGATGTTAAGTTTTAACCCCACCCACACATCTAATGGAATATTCCACTGCAGAGCTAACATACGCGCACGCACGCACACGCGCGCCGCACACACACACACACACACACACACACATGCTTGATGCTGATAAAGACCAACTGAAATCAGCAGCACCAAACAGTTTGACCTGCACCTCTCTTACACACACAAACAGGTTTAGTTGTCAACAGTAAAGTCAAATAGTCATCATCTGCCAAAAAAGACATGTGCAAATACATGTTAGTTATCATGCAAACAAATTGGCTCTGCAGCAGTGATGATATGTTGCAGAGGTAAAATCTTCATGTCATTGCCAGACCAATATTTTGATGAACTTTCTGGTGCTATGTTGCCCTAGTTCAGCGCTGGTTAAAAAACAGAGGAATGTCTGGTTTTCTATAGTTTCCTGTTGTCAGGTTGGTGAGAAGTTATAATTGGTGGAACAAGAGATAAGAGTCAAGTTTTCTTCCTCGTTCCTGTTCCTCTCCTCGTGTGCTGTTTTTCTGACAGATTGGGACAGGAATGAGAGCTGGCACATGGAACAAATTTAGTTTGGGTTGCATACAAACCAAACTGTGTCCAACAGTCTCACCAAACCTGCAAACACTGCCTGCACGCTGCAAACAAACACAGCCTATTTTGAAAACTGGCAACGTGTCAGTAGATGTGTACCAGCAGACTTAGTGTCATACCAATTTAGTGCATGAACTCAGACTCCATAAATCATCATCAGCATCTCACGGTGTCAACATTCTGTTAAAACTTCAATGAACATAAACAAAAAGAGATGCTGTGCAAATGAGAAGCATTTCATGTGTTAATAATGACAACGCATACAAAATTCTGCACAAAAATGCAATCTGACTTTCTATGGTTTTATCATTAAATGCAGCTAATGTACACACGTAGGGGGTGGATATTTGCTAGGATTACTCAAGAAAAATGCACGAGTGATAAGTTACTTCTGAAAGCATAATCATGATTGATTTACCAAACATTACTTCTTTTTACTATAACACACTGGTACTGATTCTAACCACCTGGTAATTTGTATTGATACCTAAAATACAGGTCCACCCAACCTTAATGCACAACAGACTATAGATCTAAAATCTCTCCCTACGTTCAAAGCAGTCTTGCTTTCAAACAATGTCATAAACCCTTGAAACTGTGTGTCCACATTCATTCATCAAAAATAGCCATTTATGTCATTTAGGTCACACCACCTCAAACAGCTGGTGTGTTTTTGAGGGTTAATTATTATACCCTATAGTATATAACAAATTATCCTACAGTGCAATATACACAAGCAACGCACCTACTACCTTTATGCACTGTCCATCAATATACTGTATATAACAAACTATAAAGTGCTCTACACACAGTAAAATTCCCTGTATTGTGAATTATAAATGATCTAAGATGTAGTAATGCCAGTTAGAGCAGATTTTATGGGATAAACAACAAATAAGTTGTGGCTGAAAATGTCAGTAACTTGAATAGAAATGTCAGGTGAGATTATCTGCTAACTCTCCTTCACGTCAGAGTCTGCAACATTATTCCAACAATGCTTTCATCTGTACCATCGGCAACATGATGTTATGATCAAATCAGGCACCACACCGGCTGTGGTGACTCATAATCGTGCCTGACTTTACCAAACACTTCACCAAAGAGTCAGAGAAACAAACTTTCTCCAAGAACATTTCCATAAACATCCAAAAAAACATGAGGACACAGAGCACAAGAACAATCCAAATATCAAATTACAAAATCAATAACTGGGCCGCATAAACACACAGAGCTGTTCTGGTGAAGCGTTTAATCCAAAGCACTCGAGAGTGCCATGAGTGAGCACGTTTTTATATTCAAAAGGCCGCAGTAAAACCCGCTGCTCTCGCTGTGCTTGACCCCACTGAGTGATGCCAGAACAGAACAACCACATAACCTGACAAACACAGAGACAGACAGAAGGTGAAAGAGGAACTAATGTTTCAGAGTACCTCTTTGGGCAAATGGAACACAGACACCAATATTTAGGTATGATGTTGTGGATCAGAGCACTGCTGGTGACAACTTTTAACAAAATGCTATATGATTTCTGTGATATATAATGTATGTGACACTGAGTTGTATAATAAAGTATCAGCCGGTTCCTGGTCTACCTGCTGCTGTAATATATCAACTTTTATTTTGTAAAAAGGTATTTAAAAAAAAGAGGTGAAAAAAGAGCTCTCTTTCTTTTATGGCTGCAGGAAAATCAGCTCCAAAGTGAATAAATGTGTGTGTGTCTGTATGTGAGTGTGTGTCCATTACTTTGAGTGCAGCAGCATTGCTAACAGTGTTAATGACATTACTGGCACACAGCCAGTTATCTTCTCTCCTCTTTCAACCTAGATACCTGACTACTTGTCTGTGTGTGTGTGTGTGTGTGTTGCCCCTTTCAGACAGTGCACTTACATGTCCACAGCTAGAGCTGGAACGATTAGTCGACAGAAAATGATTCCAGCAACTATTTTCATGATAAATAAGTAAATGCCAAAAAAATAATCAGGTTCTAGGAAACAGTGAAAAAATAAAGTTCTTACGTGTCACACAGCGTACTGTGGCTTGAGGGTTGAGTAACATGCTCATATACTGATTAGGCAACATTTTAGCTCAATGATAAGAACTTTTTAATGGCAATTTTATTATACTGTGTGATTATTTTTCTCTCATTGTGATGAAGTGCTTTGTTTTTTCTCAGGTATTAGTGATCATGTCTCAATTGATTTTACAGGAATCATGATCTAAAATTACATATACAGTACTGTGATGTTAGGATTTCATCCATATTACCCATCTTACCTCAGATCATCTGAACCAAGACTTTTTTTTCTGTGAGCTACTCAAGATAAACCACTTTTGTTAAAACTCATACCAAAATTGAAGATGTAAAACTGCACTCCCTTCGCACCAAAGATAAGATAAAAACACAGTTTAGCAGCATGCTGTGGTAGTTCGGTTGCTGTGCACATCAGCTTCCTGTGCTGCCTACTCTCTGTGCCAGATGCCAAAGTATTGCAACTTTAACACAACAAAGTCAACTTCAACCTACAGACACATGATCCAGTGTCTTCAGATGTCTTAAAGCTGATGTGTGTGTGTGTGTGTGTGTGTGTGTGTGGCTGAGGATCACCAGTTTTTCAGTTTAACAACCAGTTTAACAACATGTCAGACGCAGTTATGTACAGTGAAACCAGACGGTGTGGCCTGCCTTTTACAATATCAACACAATGCTAAAACTCCTCAACATGCCATGTGTGATATGCAATGCATAACACACACCAACTTAAACTGTGACACAGCAAATAACGAAGAGAGATAACTGTGTGAGAACTGGGTGTGGTGAGTGCTTTGCCAACGAAGACCTAGAGGCAAACCGTGCAAAATGAATTTGACTCGCTGCCAATCATCTCTGGCATCCAGTCAGCTCTCTGGTAATCTAATTGGAAGGCAGGACATCAGTTTGTTCCTGGGACATTTTTTTTTCTCCTCAGGATGAGTCAGTAAAGATGGGAACAGTGATTGGAGGAAACCCAAAAAGATGCCTTAAGAGCAAAGTTCCATTAACTGATTTAAAACTGTGGGACAAAATGACTTTGGAAAAAACTTTGGCGAGAGAAAGTGAAATGACGTGCTGCAGTTTGTCTGTCTTGGCTCAAGGTGCAGATGTTTCATCGCGGTACATGGTTCACTGATGATATTAAAATTAACCACAGGCAGCGGAGACCAAAGAGCTCCAGAGTGCGGTCAAGCCAAATTTGTTCAGGTTTTTCATGCTATCGGTTTTGAGATTTAGTCCGCCCTGAGGTTAGGGAAAATCTAACCTTCACCATGACTTTTGGTGCATTTTGCAGTTACAAAAATGCAATGGGGAAAGATTTTAGAAGCTGTGCAGACACATCAATATCAGAAATATCTGTAAATTGTACCTATTACTGCACTAAAGGTTTCAGGGGTTAATCTGAATTAGTATCCAGCCAAGATAACATAGAAGCAGGCTGCTGGTCCAAATGGCCAAATGGTGGGAAAAATGAATTACTGAGCAAGGAAACAAGCTTCACTACTCCTTTGATAAGTGAAAGGTCAAGATTTGGTTCACGCTGCTGCAGAATTTGCCGACCTCACTGCATTTGCACTTGGTAAGAGAATAACACTCCTCGCACTTGATTTTGAACCGATTTATGAACAGGATTTCACACCACCAGTAACCACTGAAAAACAGCCAAAACAAATGCCAGCTCATTATGCTCCTCTGACAGGAGCGGCTACAGCTATATGAGGGTAAAAACCTCTGATTTAGGCCTTTTTTTTAATATATAAAGACCTGTGACCTCAGGTAACCTTTAACTGTAAATTTAACAATGAGAGACTAGGAGGAATAAAAGGAGGCCAGTGGTAACACAGCAGTAAGTGTTACTTGACACTCACTCTTTAACACAAGCAGCTTCTTCTTTCTCACTTCAGCTGATTATTTTAATGTTCCTATGTGTTTTGAAATGGACTAAAAACTTTTCGTTGATCCACATGAACTTCCTCAGCAGATTTTTTGAGGACCTCTTGTCCACATTGGCTTAAATGTCAGATTGAAACTTTTTGACCTTGAAAACAGTGGATGACAAAAAGGGGCCATCCTGTCTGAAGAAGACCATGTGATAGGGCTGCAGGCTCCCTAACAGCTCCTTAAATGGACCTTGTGGTGAGATTACTTTGTCAGTAACTGATTCCAAAGTCAAGAATAAACTTTGAATCTGAGCCTCTAAGTGTTAAAAATGTAACGCATCACTGCACTCACTCACGCGCTGATTTCCTTTGATTGTAAGTGATGAGTTTAACCACCAAGAACAAAACACAAGTTCAAGATGTGTAAAAATGGAAAACAAAAAAGGGAAGAAGTTGCTTAAGTCACTAAAACAGTGGAGAAGAAACAAGTCAGAAAGAAAGAGACTGAAAGAAGGAGAGAAACAAAGTGGAAAGCAGCTATTCTTAGACAACGTTTTGTATTATTGACAATCTCTCTGGCTGCAGAGTGTGTGTGTGTGTGTGTCCTCTAACTCAAAGCCAGGGCTAAATACAGTACAGCCATCTGATATTGACTTTGATAACAGTCCTCCACCACTAGAAAACAGCTAGCCATGTATGCAGTGTTGCTGATAGTCTCTCCACACACACACACACACACCACACACACACACACACACACACACACACACACACACACACACACACACACACACACAGCTTTGATACACAGACACAAACAAACACACTGGCCTGCAGATTCCCAATGAAAAAAAAAAAAAAAAAAATCAAACTGTAACACTGATGTCACTTTTTCCTGATCTCTGTTCAGAGAGCATGACTTTGCTAAGAGCCCAAATTAAGCAATTAAGTCATTTTTACCCACCTAGAAAGTGAGCACCCCACAAGACTTATGAAAAACCACGCCAGATCTTTACACAAATCACATTTCAATTTGCCTCTTGCCTCAAAAAACATTTTTAAAAATATGTAAACAAACCGGGATTGGTCCTGTTTTTCCTCAGCTGCCAAATACTGTGACTCAAATTAAGCTTGAAGCTACACAACAGCATTTATAGCTGCAACAAGTGTGTGTGTGTGTGTGTGTGTGTGTGTGTGCGTGTGTAAGATCTGGTAGAGATAACTGGGGCTATTGATGGCATTGATGTAAGTGAGACAACAAACACACACACGCATAAACACACAGTCTTGTGGTCTTGATCAGAGGTGGGAAAACACGCTCACTCTTTTCTTTGCTTGCTCTCTCTCTCTCTCTCTTTCTCAGGAAATGGGTTATCTACACACAGGATCAAGGCTCAGGATACAAAGCCAGATCTGCTGTTCATGAATTTGTCAGTGTAAGTGTGTGTGTGTGTGTGTGTGTGTGTGTGTGTGTGACATGGGAGGGGGGAAAGGGACAGTATGAGGCAGACAGTATTACTGACAAATTTGGCTAAATGGTGAGTATCTGACCAAAGACAACAGAAAAGAGTGAACAATAGACTAGTTATCATGCTCTTTAGTCTATATTGGACGGATGTGTCAGTAGGCAGTGAGAAAAAAAAGCAACGACTCAAAAACCGTCAGTGTTGAGGTTACATAATAAACATCTAAAAACCTCTTCGTAGCAGGACACCTTGTTGTTTTGAGGAACCTACATGTTTTGTCTGCTCCCACAGAGACTCTCAAGCTTCTTCATGCATTGTGGAAACGAAACAGATCTGGAGTGGCAGCGAGTGCGCTGGTGTTGTTGGCACAAACTGCAGTATTCAACAGCGGCCTTGGAACCTGCCAATTTGGAATATATATTTGGAATATACTGCGTTTGGTGGGTGAATGAATGTGTGTGTATGTTTTTGCGTATCTGGGCTGAAATTCAACCCTAAATAGACATTTTTTAAAGTGAAGATCCTCCTGCAAAAGTCTTAGATTTCAGCTCCAAACCTCAGTCTTGTCCTCACTTGTCCATTAATGTGTCTCTCAGAATGACATGTGCAACACATGTAAAGGATGATACCGTATATATCTAGGCTCAGTGCTTGTGATCCAAAGACATTATCTGTATGTTGTTTATGGAAATATGAACCAGTTTGCCATGCAAAGTATATATTTGTATGTGGGCAGATGATGAAAAGCCTTTGTGTGTGTGTGTGTACAGTATGTAAACAGGGGTATTAAACATCTGTGCAAATGTACATTTATGTGCATGAGCATGTGCCTTCATGTGACTGTCTGCGCGTGATCCCTTGTGTCTGGCTACATTTATGTGTGTGTGTGTGTGTGTGTGTGTGTGTCGGTAATAAGTCACCGCTGACTCAGCACCAGTTGATAGTCAGCAAACATTTCATCAAGAGGAAGTCAATCGCTTTCACTTCAGCTGAGCCGGCCGATTCCCCAGCAAGCAATGTGAAACCTAAACTGCATCACAGCATGTTGAGAGCGCGGGCGTCACACAGAAAGACAAAAGATTCTTACGGAAGAGTGTGTGTGTGTGTTTGTGTGCATGCATGTGTTATTGCTGATCCTGTCAGGTCAATGCAAAACCAAGACCACGATCGGATCACACCGAGGCCATATATACACATACACTGCACGTCTACTCAGTATTGTTCTGCCCGTGTCGGTCGTGGGTTTCAGCAGAATAGAAACACATCAAATTTCAAAAGACAAGAGGGAGCACATCTGTTGGTCATTTACATCTCTCTTTGGGACATTTGTTAGGGTTTTTTGTGCAGATTTACTAGGTCAGACAGCAAAATAATACATAAACAGACTTAAAAAATGATGACAGCGGATAACACAAATGGGTGCTACTTCCTCAGTGTGTGTGTGTGGATTTCTGACTCACCAAAAGGCCTTAAAAGCTTCATAAATGTCGTTGAGACGTTGTTGTTTGGTCCAGGCTGCAATCTTAAGCCCTGAAGTCGTACCTGAACACACACACACGACAGAGTTAAGACCCAGCACAAACACACACCCAGTAAGTCATTGTATACATTAAATCAATACAGCACATGCGCTCTAAAGCTCACAAACATAAAAATAAATCAGTAGATGCCAACACATCAGAACACATAAAAAGCAGCACAACCCTGAACACGTTCTCTCTAGTGTCTCTCCATACACCAGCCTTTTGCACCAGACAGAGCTGCTGATGTCAAACACATATATATTTGACACACATTGCTGTTGAATGCAAGAGGTCAAATCTAACTAGTAGGAACTCCAAGTAGGAAAGTAATATCAAACAGATCTATTAAAGGAGGCTATTGTCTTTTAAGGTAAATGAAACAGAACAGCGTATGCATGTTCTGTGACAGCAAAGAGATGAAGGAGCTCTGTTGTTAATTTGACACTGACATTTAAAGTGCAACTGTTTATATTGTGGTTTTAATCTGTCAATTATTTATTGGATTAGTTGATTAATTGCTTGGTCTGCAACATGCCCAAAACAACTTCAAACAAGCCTGAGATGACGTCCTGGAATCGCTTGTTTTGTCTGATCAGAGATAATCACCTTACCATCATAAAACCCTAAACAAAGCCACAAATACTCACATTTCGAAACACAAGAACCAGAGATTTTTTTTCTGATACTTTTGCTTAAAAATGACTTTAATGCATTGATTTTTCTTACCAGCTGACTGTCTAACCTTCACAGCTCTAGGTGTTGTTTTTTTTTTCGTTTTGTTTTTTTTTAACATTCAAGTCAAACTGCAGACCGGTGCCAAACACCCACGTCTGATGACATCTTAATGCACCAGAGGCGACTTAAAATGGAAACACAGATGAATAGTTGACAGCAGGGAGGAAGGCTTCTCATATTTTCTTTATTTTTGAACTTGTGAGCCCAGCAGCCCAGGATCCAAACAAACCAGTAGCTCTTTTGTTTTGGTCTTCCCACAGTCAAAGGTGTGTTTTTCACTACAGTAAACTGCTTGTTCCTGGTTCATTACAAAGATGCAGTGATGAAGGAAACACTAATGCCCTCGGTGCAACCCAGAGCCTCTTCTGTTTTTAAGCCTCTGCCTGCCTGACAAACTGTACAACACCGCTCAGGACCCCTAATTATACACACTTTATAATTAGCGCAAACTAATTATGCAACCTGACCTGTCCCAGGCTGCCTGCACCCCCAGTCTATCTTCCCTCTCTCTTTTTGTTTTTGACACAGGCCTACAGAAACTACTGTACATGCCCCCTCCTCCTCCTCCTCCACCTCCTCCTCCTCCTCCTCCTTCTTCTTCTTCTCCTCCTCCTCCTCTCTGCAGCAGCAACCTGAGATGCTGTGTATTCCGCCTGCCGGAGCCGACTGAGCAGCGGCCGCAAAATGTTTTTAATATCCGTCCCCCCCCTCCCGTCTAAGTCGCCGGCGCTTCGGCCGGACACCGCGCTCACCTCGCCGGGTCGTGTCAGCCGCTGGCTCCGTGTGTTTTTGTCCGCTCGGACAAGTCGCTCGGCTCTGCGGCAGCTTTTCTTGCATAGGTTCTCCGCTGCTCCTGCGACTGAAGCCAGGGCTTTAAATACGCCTTTAAAGGAATATCTGTCGGAAGAAGAGGCGTACCGCTGGCTTCCGCCGACGACACGTCTCATTTGCATAAGGAGGCGGAGCCGTGGCGGTGGTATACAAACAAGCGGTGAGGCTGAATTTTAAAGGGGTATACCGTAAGATTTTTTCACTGCACAGGTACAATTTTGAATAATTAATAATAATTTAAATATTTCCATTTGAGTCTTCTTTAAAGTTATATTCCACTACATTTAAGAGGGAAAAACATACCTTTTCAACTAAAAAATGTATCTTGACAGCCAGTGGGTGGGTTACAAAACGCTTTACAACTAATATGTTGTAAAGTTGTGTTTTATCCAGTTGCTTTATTTGTGTGTGTGTGTGTACCTGTGTGTTATTAAGTTCATCAAAAACCTTGGGCACGGTAATATTATTCCATCATAGGAGAACTACAAGGCGGTTGGACAGTAAACAGAGGTCTTGACAGGTGAAATGTCAGCACCTGTGGTCATGGTATTATTCTTAAAACTGCCTAACCCAGCAAAGCTCATGTTGTGCGTGCTGACAAATGAAAAGCTCTTTTTGATTGGTAAGGCATTAAAACAATTAGTAAACAAGCAGGAGCATAAAACAATTTGTGAATCACTGGTTTAGTTAATGTTCTATTGAAACTTGAGTGCAGTCCTGGCCTGTGGTAAACAGATTCCATGCTAAAATAAATCTGCACTTAAAGCCATGACAGATGTTGCATGCTTCCCTGTAACATCTGGAATAACCCTGTAGGTGATGTTCCCTCCTCCAGGAGTGAAAACACATCTAACTTGACCTCTCTCTGCAGGCCAGGTCACAGAGCACACAGTAGGCTATATAACAGCTATAGTTTGCTCATGCAACACCACTGTGACTTTCAGATTATCAATAAAAACAGCACACATCACACAGCATGCTAAACTGTTTTTAAAGATTTAAAGCTCGAGGGGTGTCAGCTTCTCTGTCATCATCTGGATCTCCTGCTCCTCCCTCTGCATCAACATCCAGACTGATTACATGCTTTGGCCTGAGGCTTCACATGAGGAAGAACTGATACCAAAATACAGGCTTTGGTAAAGAATAGAAGCGACAGAAGGAACGGGTGACGTGAGGAGTGACAAGAGAAGTGAATGTTTCCTGGTGTGGTAAAAATAACTCCTTTTGTACATTCAGTGCCAGTCAGCTGAGAAATTGCAAACACAGCTTGTGCCATCGTGTTAGGTAAAAGACGGTGATGTATCTAGAGGCTCACAGCCAGATCTTTAAAAAACAGAGGTGGCTGAGCAGTGTAGTTAGTATGGGGAGGTGTAGAATTGCTCATAATAACCTGGATGCAGCTGTTTTTTCTGCAGCAGATTTAAAAAATAAACATCCAAATTCATCATCATCTAAAGTTTAAGACATGTCTAATGTCAGGACATTATTAGGAGTGCAACTCTAAAAATATCATAGTCATGTAGTAAATTTAATTATCTATTATTTGTTTTGCCCTGTAGGAGGCAGTGTATTAACACAAAACCATAACAACATAATAACATCTGCAGTAAATCTATGTACACTTGTCAATAACACTTCAGCAGTAGGGATTTAACCTGTAACTGTTCATGTTGAATCTGTTGAAGAAGTTATCGCAGATGGGTCTTTAAAGTCTGGTGATATTCTAGATTTTTCCAGTGGTCAACAAATCCTATGAAAAGACCAGAACAAACAACCCTGAGATCTAGATCCCATTTTTTTAGACACCAAATCACTGCATAGTGTTTTATAATACTACAAAACAGGACTTTACAACTCTGGAAAGTTTTCACAGCTGCAGTTATTTTAGCATTTTGTCGCAATAATCACAAGGTAAACAGCAGAAATACACTGTGCATGATACCCAGTGATCCACCAGTAATGTGCACTTGCATGAATTTGAATCCAACATACTCCATCTTGCTGCCATAAATAATCACTGATGTGTATTAATCCACCGCTGAAAGTAGTTCCTAACAAATGCAGTGTTTTCTTGTATTTGAGCAACGTTTGCTATTTTTTTGAAACCACAAACATTTAAACAAAAATAAGAAACTAGATATTTGTGAGCTGTTTTTAAACATTTATGTCAAAAAGTATCGGGGGAAGGAGCAAATTATTGGTTTGGTCTAACTCCAGCCTCATCCTTTAACAGCACAGATGTTCTTCAATGGTCTGTAATTTATTTCATGTTGAAGGCTGTCTCCTCCAACGACAACTAAAAAATAAAAATAAGCAAATAGATAAATCAGAAATAGGACTAAAGCATGAAGTCCTGCACAAGCTGCTACAGTGCTAAGAGGAACTTCTCTGGTTTGGTTTCTTTAACTAGAGTTACTGTTCTGTCACCGCAGAGTTCAAGTCTGGTTTTAAGTTGCAGCACAAACAACTATTGTGTTTTCCCCCTTAAATCTAGCACTCACTTCCCTTAAGTAAAAGTTTGTGGATTAGAGGAAACTGATTAAGAGCTGCCGAGGAGACAGAAAATAATTTATCTTCCACTGCAACCGAGGCATGAGTGGACCTGCACGTTGAGAGATTAACAGCTGCTTATGGCTTTATGTAACAAAACAATGTCCAGGACACAGACACGCACACTAATGTTTTTGCAGATACAACTGCACACAAGTTCACAACCACACACAATATCTGGCGGTCAGGAGGATAGTTTCAGTGTGTATAGTTTCATGTAAAAGCACCTTGACTGGCTCCACGGGGAGGTCAAAGGTCATTCACAGAATAGGACCTTTAAAGGGATTCAGTGTTTTGCTCAAGGACACCTGAGCAGGCTGGACCAAGTCTGTTGGTATGGAGTTACATATATATTGTGGAGCTGAAATAGCTGGTTAATTGATTGTCAATTGACAGAAAATAACAATAATAATAATAATAATAATTTTATTTTGAGTTACTTTTCAAACAAAAATGCCAAATGTTTCATCTTCTCATCTTTCTCTTCTGTGATGATTTGCTGCTTTTCTTTGTTAAATATGAATATTTAATTAAATAATCTTTGGGGTTTTGGACTGATGGTTGCTCAAAACAAGGACTTTGGAGATGCCATGAATTATAATGTCTATTCCTCCTCTAACATCTGAGAAAGAAAATGGTTTATCAATTAGCAGAGAATAGAATTATCAGATTATTTGCTGATGATAATCTTAAGAATAGATAATAATCTTTAGCTGCAGTCCTATTATATTGATTGATTATATTGATGGTGTGTTGTGATCTTTGAAAATAAACTTCATCAGCTCTTTGCTTGCCCTCACTTTCACTTGTCTTGAGATCAAACAGCACCCTCTTTTGGTGGACATAAAGAAGTGCACACCAGTATGGACATAGTCATCCTAGTTTGGGATGGGCACAGGAAAAAAAAATGCATGCTATACAATTTTATGATCCATGACTTTATCACATTGTAAAACTTTGTAAAGTGCACTTCCTGAATTTATCGCATAGAACAGTGGTTCCAAACCTTTTTGCCTTGTAATCCCCTAAAGTGAAGCTATATGTATTCATGAGTCATCACCAGAAAACCACTGGCATAGACAGTAACTTGAAACTTGCTCTGGTTGAAAATAAAGACAAACTCAAGACTTCCATGAAAAACTGTATTAAATTTGTTCACTGTTGGTTAATGGTCTTACAGATAATTGAGAGGTTTCATATGAAACCTTACAAAACTATATAAATAAAATAGATGAGTTGTTGCATTGTCATCAGTTTAGTTTACAAAAGAAATACATATCATATTCATGTTCACCAGTTATATACACTGTATAAATATTTTAAGAAAACATGAGTTAAACCTCTGATTCAACCTCAGGTGACATTGTCTCCTAAATGTAGTTTTGTTGTTCAGCTGTTGATCCCACCTTCCTCTTAACTCTTTGGAGAGTGAATGTTGTGATAGACTGGAACAGTAAGGGTACGAAAACTTCATGTTCTCCGTATGTGAAAAGACAATAACGTCAGTCTGTCTGTTTCACTTTGTTAATACAAATAACACTGTTGTAAAAAATAAAATGTACAGAACTCAAATGTTTACAGATTATAAATAGATTTTAACCTATGTGGAGCATTTTATGGCTTGATCCTTTACCTTCACCTCTCCTATCAGTTTGTGTATCTTAAGTTGAAGGCAACTGGACTTTCGAACGAGAGGTGAAACGTCTTCAAGGAAACCAAAAAGGAGTCCAGTAGCCTTCAACTTTAGCACTTAAGACTACCACGACCTGGATGACCGAAAACCTTCACAGACAGTTTGTGTATCATAACAAAAACCATCCATCCATTTTCTGCCCCTTATCCAGCGTTGGGTTGCGATTGCAGCAGGTCAAGAAAGGTAGTCCAGACACCCCTCTCCCCAGCAACATTCCCTCTCCAGTGTGTTCTGGATCTGCCCTGGGGTCGCCTACCAATTGGATGCGCCAGGTACTTACTTACTCAGATGCCCAAATCACCTCAACTGGCTCCTTTCAATGCAAAGGAGAAACCGTATCTCTGAGGCTGAGCCCAGTCGCCCTTACAAAACATAACAAAACTTTCTTTGTTAAAACTAATTAGTCGGTATCACCAATAGTAGTTGTTGGGAAATAGACAAAGAAAAATGTAGAAACTTTGTAACTGCTGGACAAGTATGTGGTTTTAAAGCACTGTGGTGTGAGTTAGTCCTTATTGCTGAGAAATTCCAGCTCTGAAAACACCTCACTGTGCATCACGTCAGTGGTATGTCACGAGTTTGAGTCCAGCTTCCAACTTTGTATGTTCTTTCACCATGTTTCCCATCACTCTCCACTGTATGTTGTCCATTAAGGCATAACTTCCATCAAAACAAACTTTCATCAGGGCTTTCCCGCAGCGGTGAGTGAACTCTCCAGTGACGGGAGTTTTGTTTTCAGGGTAGTCTGAGCTGCAGAGTTTCACGTCTAATACACAGCTGGAGGTGAGGCTCAGTGACATGATGTTCCCACATAACAAGGGTGATTAAATTTACAATAAACAGGGTACAGTGTTACATAAGGCATAGTGTGACTATACTGTAAATACTAAAAATTTATAAACCTTCAGTAAAACGAAGCACTTTGGATTAAGAAAAAAAATACCCAGCAGAACTTGTGCTCACTTTTCTTCTTTCAGTCTTCATTCGTCCTTCATATTCCCAAAAAATAACACGCCAGCATTTCAAACTGCGAATCACCATTTCATAGCAGGCGGGAGAAGCTGCTCAGTTGGGGACACTTTATGTAAACTTGTTGCTTCACATGACCGACATGTGATTCCTTCATATCTCTGTGACACAGAGGCAGGTCGAGATCTTGAATTTGATTCCTCTCCCTTTTACTCCGCTTTCCAAAACACACTCTTTTTCCCACAGATTCTACACCTGTGGTCCTTAAACAAGTCACAGAAACATCCTGTGATAGTTTCAACAGAGTTACTTTGTCCATTTCCAGTCAGTCCAGCCCCTCCCTACTCCACCTTCCAGATGGCGATCTTTCCATCGTGTTTGCCAGCACCGCTGAGGACGTAGCGATCTTCAGCAGAGCAGAGTGCCGTCACCTTGTCGTTGTGGCCGTGAAGCTCCTTCAGGACCTGGTAGCGCTCTGTGTCCAGGATGTAAACCTTCCCTTTGGTCGGGCTCCGGCCCACACCACCCACCCACACCTGGGGAGAGAAAAAGGAGGATTTAGAAAAGAACAGACAGTGTAGTTCTATTTCATGTCAATGCCAATGTTATAGTGCATTTGTACACGATTTGTATATGTAATTGTGTGTATTATGTGTGTGCACTAACCTGGTTTTTAACTTTAATCATGCAGTAACATCCAGTGCAGTCCTGTAGCGCCACACGGTGGGACGGTTTGGTAGTGTCCTTAATATACCAAATACACACTTCTCCTGAGTCCCCACACACGCTCCACAGCTCATCCCTCTGACACACACAACCAAAAACACATCCAAGAAAATGGTCACACTCAAATATAAGTCTCACGTGCCCAAATAACAAACACACCGATACGGAAACACAAGTGCGGTGTGTGTGGTACCTCAGGTAACAGCAGTATAGAGCTGAACATTGATGCGGATCCTTTTTGTTGCTCTGGTAGATTAAGACGATGTTTCATTGAACCGTTCCTCCACACCTCCATTATACTGTCCCTGGAGCCTGGAGAGAGTGAGAGAGACAGATTATTTGGTTTCTACTCTCACCTCTCATCTTCCTGGTTTAATATTTTTGTAAATGTGTGAAACTTACAGCACCACAGTGTGTTGTTACAGCTGTAGACAGACTGCAGACGATCGCAGGAGAGGCGAAAGTGCCTCTTCACCTGCGTGGTTTAAAACATAAATGTGAAAAATAAATATGTAAATTTTAGTATAAGTGGGAGAGTAAACAGGCAAACAGGGGTTTATCCTTGAATGAGCCAAACTAAATCACCTCTTGAGCTGTTATCAAAATCATTTTATAACATTTGAGCCTTTTCTAACAGTGCACAGAATACTGCTTTACACCATCTCCTGTTTAAACTGTTGATTTAAAACTGACCTGTAGAGTTGATATGTCCCACACCATCACAGTTCCCTCTGCACTGCAGGAGTACGCCACCTTCTGGCTGAAGAACAAAATAAACTGGATTATTTTCGACTACATTTCAAATCCAGAGTTGATTTACACATACACCTGCTGCATTCAGATCCATTCATGCAGCGGTTTAAGTTCTGTGACATGTCTCATTTTTTGGCAGTCAGGGTGGGTCATCATATACTGACCGTGTGCCTACTGTATATGTGTGTGTTACCTGTATTTCTCTGTGTCAAGTGCCAGTCCGGTGACCTCCGCCCTGTGCTCTGTCAGCTGTCGGTTACACACCATAGCCACCATGCTGATGATGTAGATAACTGAGTCCTCAGAGCCCATCCAGACCTGATCCTTGTCGACTCCCAGCATGCAGTTCTGAAACCACAGAGGCAGAAAGACACCTTATTGATCAGGAGTCATACAGCTACAGAGAAGGGACGGAGAACCAGAGTGTCTGCAGATGTGAGAAGATGTGAGACATTTTAATACAGAATATAGAAACATTAGGAGGCCATTTTTGATGATGAATGGTAATCCCTGGTTATTTTAAAATGGAGACAAGAAAGAGGCTATAATTTGCTCAGAGGAAGCTTGAATGTGAATTTTCAGGTGCATAATTTGTACATTAGTGACACTGGCTTCCTTTAGAACAAAACAGTTGTAACTAGATGGTGCAATAATTCTAATAGCTGCTTATTTGTACAAGGCTTCATATGGTTGGATTTCTGTTTCAAAAGATGTGTGTTATTTGATAGTGAATTTATTATTTTCAGGTCGCCAGAGGCTTTAGGCAAGTGTAGCAAACAATTTTTGAAACTGAATGCATCACAACTTGGGAAACAATTGTAGTGTAGGAGGAAACTCAATGTGCAATTCCTGATTCCTCCACTAGGTGGGGACATTGTTCTAATAAATTGCTGTACCTGGCTACAAAACACACTGTCCTGTCCTGTCTGCATTTAATCTCAACTTAAACAATGTAAAACTATGTTTTCAAGAATGTTGCTCATCCACAAATTGAAAATAAAATTGAGCAGAAAGGAGGAAAAAAGAGAATAAAAAAAAAAATCTTGTCCCCAAAATCTCAGTTATTTTCTAATCTGCTGCTACTTTAATCAGCCCTCATGCTTCAAGTGATTACTGCAGAAGTAAGTGAGCATAGTCCAAATGTTTAAGACATGAACTGGCAGTGAAGTGTGTGCAAATATTGTGGCTGAGTCTAGAGAAAGCACACAGTCCATCTCTCTCACACACAGATAGGTTAACACATTTCATGTGACTGTGACCTGCACGCTTGGAGCTCAGGTCAGCGATTAGCACAGTCCTGAGAAGTGCCTCAAAACTTAACACTCATCCTTAACCTCATTTACCCAGGACTTTCTCCTCAGGGGAGCTTTCACCCAAAACCTCCTGCCAACTTTTACTTGTTTATTGTTTTCACTGAAAATGTTGTTCTCTTAAGGGGAGTGAAAGGTATTCAAAACACACCGTGCACTCCCCAAAGCATGTGTTTGCAAGTCTGGAGATAATGCTGGCACTGTTTGAAATGAAGCAACAGGAGCAAAAAATAAACCTGAGGAAAACTGTTTTAAGTGTATCTGATGTCGGTGGCATGCGTGTGATGTTTATCTGCTGATTCTGACCAGCGATGTGAAGCACGTCGAACATCTGGCCAGGTGTTTTCGTTTGACGAGGGCGATCTTACATCACGTTCCCTACAGCGTTATGAGTTAGAGCAGCTTTAACTAGCGTTACTTCCTCTGCTACCTTGCTGTAAGCATGTTTCATTTAAACAAATAAGCTAAAGCTCTCCAGTGCATCAGTGTTTAATATTGTCTAAACTCAAGCAGCTGTATACAGTGACTTAGTTTAAATCATGCAAATTGAAATACATTTTACATTTTACCTGAACAAACACACTGACCTGGAGAGATTTACTTTTGTCATAACTAAAGAGCAGAAATCAAAAATAACTTAATCTACAACTCTTGCTGGAGAGAGAGTGCTGAACCATGCCCATGCAATTTGGTTTTAATATTGATGCCTTGTTGCTCTCTGTGTATTTTGGAGGTGTGACTAAAGGTTTATATAAAACTATTATCCGCCACTTGAACATATTTACGCCTGGAGGTTAAAAAAAAACTATACTAAATGCTGGCTTAAGGGAATCCCCCTAACATGGACCTTTTCATAGACACTGTCTGTTATTTAAACACCATGGAAATGAGATGAGTTACACTCTACAGCAAGGCATGGGTGAAAAATACTAGATGAGATGGAATCATTAATTTCTAACACTTAATTTACTCTCAGCTCCCTTTTGGTCTCCATCAGCTCTTGAGGAAAATATCTTGCTCTTCAGCTGTCACCAACTTTGTCCATCATTTGACACAAGCTTTTTTAACTAAAATAAATGCCTGCTTTGGAATTAATGCTCTTTTTCCACTTCACTGGATTTCTATTTTATTGTTTTCAATACTGAGGTGAAGAGCTGCTGTTCTTGTTCTTTTTTAATAAGAAAATAAAATTTAAAAAGTCACATTCAATCAATAAAAAAGTAAAGAGTAAAAATCTTACAGAATATTCAGTGCCAACTTTTAGTACTTGACAATTTTTGATACTTGCCTGCTTCGTGCTTGTAAACAACTTCATATCTGCCATCTGCTGTGTTTTTGTGAATGTCTTTGTGTGTGTGTGTGTGTGTTGGTGTGCAGTTGTATGCCTGTTTGCATTGTTGTTGTTTTTTTCCTTACCAGTCTTGCATTGCCAACCTGACAGGTGTGTGTGAGGGACCAGCTGGAAGCATCAAACACCATCACCTTTCCTCCGCTCACAGACACCCACAACTGACCTGAAAAACACACACACACACGCAGACACACACAAACACATGCTGCATTTATCAGTTATTTCTCAACACCTTATCACAAACTTGTGAACTACAGCTGCCAGTGTTTACTTTGTCATGGAAGAAGAAATGTGAATACCAGCGCCGACTGAAACTTTGCCAGTGAATTACTATTAAATCAGTTTATATGCAAGACTACATGTAAGATATAGAAATGAGTTGAGAGCATTCAATCGCTTTTGTCACAACCTTCATTAGAATTTTACATGACAGCAGTAAGAAACAACTACATGACTTGTGCTTGTCAGTAACTACTTAGGAGTTTTCCCAGAGTGACGATCCAGCAGTTTGAGTGGAAACACTTCATGTTCAAAACTATTTTTCTGCAGCCTGACTCCACCCAGGCTTCACTTAACGGTCAGATTTCCTCTAGCGTATTCATCGCTATTTAAAAGCACGACTGGCGGAAACAAAGAAAGCAGCATCCTGTATTTCGTACAGGGGGAAAGGGAGAGGGGTCGGTGGGACATGGGAGGAAAGAGAGACCTTGGGAGGGGCGGGGGGAGCTTGACGTAGAAAGTGAGATAAATATAAGAGAGGCAGAGGGGACTGGAGAGGAGAAAGAGAGCGGAGAAGGAGGAGTGAACTGGTCGTGTGCCAGGAATTCAATTCAGTGACCTATATTCAAACTAGAGAGAGAGAGAGCGAGAGAGAGGGGGAGAGGGAGGGATCTGAATAGCCAGATTTGTTCTTTTCACCAACTGAAATCCCAACGAGCTGAGTGCTATAGATGAACTGAGCAGTGTCTGTAAATGTGTTGATCACTGGAGTATGACGGTGCATGACTGTGTGTTAGTGCTGGGGGGTCAGCCTGCCACCAGCCGGGCATCTAAGTGGGCCCAGATGGTCTGTCCGCTGAAGGACGTGGCTTTGCAGTTTGTTTTAAGCTGTTTCTTCTCAGCCTTCCTGCCACATAATGCACCAGTCTGCCTGCCCCTGATAATAAAATCAAAGGACTGGATACAAAGACAAAACAACAGTTAACAGGTCAAATGTGACGACTAGTATTTCCAGAGTGGTGGCAGAGGGGTAAAAACAATAATAAGAGTTATAAAGCTCCCTGACATAGCCTACCCTCTCAATTAAATCACTTGGACTGCTAAGTAACTTACTGCTCTTTAACTCTCAGGGTAGCATGGATTACTTTTTAATTTGCTTTCATCCTCATAACTTTTAACATTTGAGTGCTGATCAGGCTGTGAAAAAACTCACTGAAGAGTCTTATCACATTTTCAAAAATGCTCTGTAATCTTTTGTAGTCTTTGTTTCTGGAGTTTGTAAATCTACTTGAATACATTTTGACAATGTTTCTGTGCTTTTGCAGGTTCTCCTCTTAACGCAGCTTCATAAACTAACTGTAGAGACATTGGTAATGAGATTTGTCACTAAAACAGAGGAGTAAAGTGGCTACACATTCTTTCGTATCTGGGTACAGGCCTGGTAAAGATCACACATACCCTGTCCAGCTCAGTGAGTAACTTGGTCAAAGAGACAGCATCACATGATACTGACAAGTTTACGGTTGTCCAATATTAAATGAGACCCTCTCACTTCATCCTGTGCTTTCAAATGATGCCACGGCTTCCATTGGATAAGCCATGCTGTCTATTTATGGCTCTTCCTGCAGCGACCTTGAGGAAAACCTCCCCTCCCTATGTATTTCTAAAATTCTTGCCGACTTCCTGTTGTAGTTTTCCTATAAGAAAGAGCAGAGGAGGAAGTGTTGTTGTGAAATGTAACGTGCAGCTTTACGACACTCTTTTTATGTTTGAATGGAACAGACAGAGAGTGAGGGAGAGGTGACAAAGGTCATCTGTGTGTGTATTAGTCAGTCAGTGTGCATGGTCAGTGACCGTGTGTTGCCGTCACAGGATTGTGAAAATGATCTGTTGCTACAAACAGCCAATCAAATCAAAGACTCTCACACTGACCAACCAGAGGGAAAGATAGAGAGAGCAACCTGACACTTGACATTACAGTGAGATATTGCTTGGTTACGGGATATACTCAGGGGCAATATGTGTGTGTTTGTACCTGGTGTGTACAGAAGTACATCCACAGGCTGAGGTGCAGCAAGCTCCAGGGAAGGGTTAATTTTGTGCTTGAGCGTCTCTGCAGTTGTCTTGGGAACCATCATGGGAACTAGAGACAAAGGAAAGATAAGTCACTGCTCTTTACCAGGTGGTGAATGCACAAACACGCACTAAAAACCCCAAACAGCAATAAAAATCTCCACACAACCTCTGACCAGCCATTAAGGTATGCATAAAGTTTCCAAATGATCTCAAACCAAAACTTAACTCAGTGCTTTTGGTCACAAATAGCATCAAATAAAGTCAGTAACCTCCTCCACAGCTGATGTGAATTAGTTTTTACTGTGAGTCAGAAATTGCAACATTAGCAACCACACAGCACCAAAGCAAACTTAACGGTGAGTGGCTCAGAAGCACTGCAGATGACAAAATTAAAGCAAACTGGATAAACAACAATAATCTTCCTACTACCTTCCATCTTGATGCGGTCAAAGTGAGCCAGCTTAGAAGCAGCGTAGATGGCTTTACTGCTCTGAAGACTGCCCACTACTGCATCCATTAACAAGGCGTTGGTCAAAGCCTGCTGCATGTACTGAGGGTCCTGCAGAGAAATATCCAATTTACAGTTACAATACATCTGGACATGTCACACATAATGCATAATCTAGAGTGTTTCACAACAAAAGGAGAATGTTAAAAAAGACAAAAATCAAACGTATCCTCTGTGATCAAAGTTTACCAATATTAAAATAGATTAAAAAACATATAAGGCTGCAATTAACAGTTATTTTAATTAAGGATTAATCTACTGATTAGTCTCCTGATCAGTTAATGAATAGTCTATAAAATGTCAGAATATACTAAAAAATATTCATTAAATATTCCCAAAGAAGTAACTTCTTTTTTATGCAGCCAACTGTACAAAACAATTGATTAAAAAAATTGTTACAGATTTTTTCTTTCATTTCCTGTCGATCGACGTATCGATTAATCGACTAAAACATAAAACGACTGAAAAAAACAGTAACGAGGCCTTAAAAGTATGCTGCATTTTAAATACATATAATCAACACTCCCAATTTTTTATGGAAATAGTGACACTTTTCGACCGTGTCAGACAAGCCCGAATGTAAATGTACAGTCAGCCATGCATGGCTGACTGTACAGATTGCAAATAAGGGGAATAAAGAGACTATAGGAAATGCAAATGCAAGAACCGAGCGTAACAATGAGAGAGAAAAGGGACAGAAGTGAGAGACAGAGATTATTACCGCTCATCATCTGGTTTCACAAAGGAAACCCCCCAGTCTTTGTTCACGAGTGTGTATTTATGTTGATGTACGTCTCATGGAATTTCAACCACACCCACAAAGTTCACTGAAGTTCACTCTCACACACACGCACAGACACTCACACAGTGACCAATACCCAGATAAAAGGATAGTATGAGTAATGAAAACATGTGATAACACATCAAATTATCCTCACCTCTCCTGCATTTATTCCTCTTGATTCTGATTCTCCCGTCTCTTACACACTTTGAGACCTTCATATTGGACACATACACACAAACCCCTTCAGTCACAGCTTTACCTTGTGTTGGTCAGCCATGTTGCGTCCAGCCCACATCTCTTTGACCATCAGGTTCCAGAGCTCAGTCTCTGTTTTCAGATTAGGCCTCGAACGCCTCCTTCCTGCCCCTAACACGCAGCTTCAGGCTGGGGATTCGCAGGAGAAGGAAGGGAGCTGAGGACACCTTCACCTCCTAAAGGGAAACAAGACAAGATCTAGGTCACTTTTTCAAGATCAACATCCTTTAAATGACCCTGGTTATCTGACTGCATATTTTGCATTTTTCTCCCATAACTGACTGAAAGACCACCCTGCTGGCCACCCTACCTTCATATTTCCATTTGTCTCACCTCTAAATCTCGGTACTGTGCCACCTCCACGTATCCTGGTCGCCCGTCAGTCAGCAGGAAGAGCCGTCGTTGAGTCATGGCGATCTTCCCCACGCCACGACTCGTCTTGACGGATGAGGACAGCTTAAAGACGCACTCGCTGGGCTCGATGTGCTCCAACACGGACGCAGGCAAGCACACCTGAAAATCACATGAACATGAGTCAGCAGTGTAAAAGCTTTGCTTTCCACTGATTCATCCTCTACCATGGCGTTGAATCATGTGCCACTGAGACACCAACCGCACCACAGCAGCTCATTTCATTGATCAGTGCAATGTCAAGTTAACAGCTTTTTCTTATGAGTTGTCATTGGCCTTGATGTCAGGAAATGTTTAAATGATAACTTCACAAGGCCGGATTTGGAACATTGTCCAAAAACATAGCGACAAATATGTAACTGCAAATACATATTATTATCATATTGCTTTTTTGGGGGGGTTGTTACACTTGTTGCAAGAAAATTATATATACAGACCTCCTGTGCTTCAGCCTCAGTCTCCTTCCAGATGGTGTAAAACACTCTGAACAACTCTGGACCGACCTGCTTCTGATGACCTGCACCAAACACACAAATACACACTTTCAAAAACTAGGATAATTTTAATTTAATTTAATCTTCATTTACCCAGAGATGTTTGACTGAGCAGCCTTTATAGGAATACAACGGTTTCACTCTCTCTCTCTCTGTCTCTCTCTCACACACACACACACATACAAACATCTGGTCTTATTCTCATTCCATTCAGTCCAATCTGCCAGTATGCCTGCAGAGTGGGGGTTGACGTCCTTACTGTATCACAACAATGACTACATACAGTGCAGGGTCTGTGCTCTCCCCCACACCCAGCAATCATCGCATACACACACAACCCTCTGTTCATGGCCACTGAGAAGTAATGTTGGTGTTTATATCAAAAATATGGTATTTTTACTTTGTGGTGTGTGTTCAGTTTATTGTATGTCATGGTGTAGTAGCAGGTGTACATAAAAATTCCAGGAAATGTGGACATTTTTTAATTGCCTGGTCCATCCTATTTTAAATGATCAACTTCCTGTTTCGACAGGAAATAATAATGATGATGAATTACAGAATTAAAAGGCACTCACAATGCTGTTTCATTGTTCAAGTAAACAATGTCTTCAACTAAATCTCTGTTAAAGTCTGTCTTAATCTTTACACAAATACAGAATCATATCCCACAAGAAAAGAGATACTACAGTCTGTATCTCTCTCTCCAGTGCAGGTCAGAGGAGGAAAAGTTCTCACTATAATCACCAGGGCATAAAAGTTTTTTCCAATAACATAATGTGGAGGAAAAGATAAGCTCTCACTCTAACATTCAGTCCCGCTTTTCAGGACACGATTTTGGCTAAATCCTCCGCTTTTGGAAAAGTACCTCAGCTCTACTTCTCTCCGACTTCCTTCCTCTCCTACGTTCTTATCTTCAATTGAAAACACATTATCCCTCATTATTCATCGTAGTTAATGACAAAAATATTCCTGCCTCATTGCTAACACAGATTTATGGTTCACAGGGACTCTTGTCACAGGCATCACAGCAGCTGTTACTGTATCTGGCATTGCTTGTAATATTTTTAATGTCTGAACTGAGGCTCATTTCACAGCCGTATTAAACTCAGCTCAGAGTGAGAACATGTTTAAAATGTACCTCAAAATAATGCCAAAGGTATCTCCTGACAGAAAGGACAGACTAAAGGGCAAGGTATGTAGGTATTTTCATCTTGATATGTAGCTCAGAATTACCAGTAGTCACCAGCTAAGTGCCAGTAAATGACCACTGGAGCCCTGGTTACACCTACAACACCAAATAGGCCTGACAGACTCTCTTTCTTCAAGAAGCAGTGAGGTAATGATTAACCCGAGGAATAAATGTTTGCCTGGGGAAAAAGGAAGAAGGAGGGGTGTAGCTGAATACTTACGTTAATGTGTGTGTGTGTACATGCTGTGATTGTGACCGGTGTGATTGTGATGGTGTGTGAGAAAAGCTCTATGAGGCAATCTGTACTCCATAATTTTATAGACTGCAGACTAGGCACAGTAAACACAAAGACAAACACACATGTCCTAAGTGCTGTACACTACAGTGCTTACCAACAGTTAGAGCATCAAAGAGTCTGTGTATGGTTCCCTGGTCTTTTACAATCCCAGACTCCTGGACACACTTCACAAACTCCTCCAGCTGCATGTATTTTTTCGGCAGCTGGAAGCGCTTCACTGCACCTTCCTCGTGCCCGTTGTTATGGCGCGCACGTTCCCGCTCCTGGTCCCTCTTAACCCGGCTAATCAGTCGTTTGAGCTCTGGACGTCTGTCCGCCTGTGGTAGGAATTGTAACAATTACTGTTAATGATTGTTATGATTATTGACAGTGAATCAAACGAGTCAATGCAGTTAAAATAATCCTAATCATCTTCAGTGTTATGAGCTTCACCAACGTCGACTGACATATCAACATCCACTATACATTATGAGTTCAAATTGAAAACTGAGTCATCGATAACCATGAACAGATACACAGTCATTCATTAGGCAGAGTCTGTTACTTTTTATTGATTTAACTGCACTTCTATGGCAGATAATGTTTATGTTTTAGCACTGTTCAATACAACACAGAGTTCTTATTCATGATTCAGGCCTGGACTGACCTGTGACCGTTCACCTTCCGGCAGGGAGTCAACCTAACGACTTGACCATTTGAGAGGGGAAGATATCCGAGTCTGTCTTATAGAGACTCTGGAAGTCCTCCAGTGCATCCAGACGCCTGTTGGATACAGTGTTTACCAAACCACGCAGGTAGTGGTATCTGGAAAAAAGACATAAGATGGATTGGGTCAGGTGTCTGACAAGGTAAAAGGTTCGTGTTACTGTGCAGAGGTCAGTATGTTTACTTGAGATTTATATAATGTGTGTGGAACTCTATTCATATATTTTTGCTTTCAGTGAATGTCGAACTAACTTAAGCTGTTTTTCTCATTTTCCTGAGAAAACAATGACAGCACAGGACTTCTGACAGCAAAAGCAGAAAAACTAATATTTGCAACAACAGATTTGTTGTTTAAACAGAAACTAAAGCAAACAAGTAGAAAATCCTGCACAGGAATATTATACAGCATTTTATTTACTTTATTTTAACATTTATCCTCACAGTACCTGGCCAGCAGACTAGACTCTTCAGGTGGTGTGGCATTGATAGCCTTCCCCAGTGAAGCAGCCATGTCAGAATAATAGTTCTGTACATAATGATAGGCCAAAGGAGGGGGGAACTCTGGGAGACGGAAAACCTTCACTGCCTTCTGAGGAGACTTCAACCCTGGAATGAGACAAGTAAAGTTAGAAATGAACTGACTCTCTGATTTACTCTCTGTCCATTCTCATTTCCTCCATTGGTACAGACCGATATCAGGAGTCATCTTTCTGAGGGAGGCCGGCCTGCTGAAGCTGATGCCAGTCATAGTGTCATTGGTAGGTTGCTCCAGGTTAGGAAGGCTGGCTCCCAGCCTCTTGCTCAGTCTGTTATCGTGGCTGGTGTAGCTGCTGTAGCCGGTCCTGGACAGTTCAGACATGGGAGGACGCCGAGGAGACTCTGTCATCGCACGATTCCTGCAGAAAGAGGAACGAGGAGACAGATGCTGAGGTTAAGGCTGGTGCTGACATGTGGGAGGGATCAGTTATTGTGGGTTAAAGCCTTAAGTAAATTAAATTATGGTCCTTGTCAATATTTATTACGTGGCATATAGGCAATATAATTTTAATTTATGCGGGGGCATGCTGCGCAGTGAACTCAGATGATTAATTTTTATTGCCTTTCCATGTTTATAGCTGTGAGGATGTTACAAAGGCAAAGATATATGAAGCAAATACTGATTCCATGTTAACTGCTGCTTCTACTGGAAGTAGAAGATAAGTCCCTCCACACCCACTCTGGTAAAGTCTTTATCACTTGAGGTTTACAGTCTTCCTTCCCTTTTGATAAGTGCCTTTTGTTTCCTTTGCTCTCCCACACTGTATTTCTCACTCTCAACACAAACAGATGGACATGTATAAAAGCTGTATTTTGTCTTATTTTTATTTCTAATCAAAAATGCCCAACTCAATGTCACAGAAACCAAATTGACATATTTAAATATCTTGTGTCATTCAAACAAAACTCCAGAATCCAAATATGAAGTTTAGTATCATAGAGGACAATAAACACCAGAAAATATTTACCTTTGGGAAACTAAAACCAGAGAACTGTAAATGATTAATAATGTTGTATATTCTGTCAATCAAGTAACTGATTAATCGGCTAATTATTTCACATCTACCTGGTTTAGCAAGTAAAACAGCTTTAAGGCAGTCCTGGAATTCTTGGCAGCAAAGTATCGTCATTAAGTGTGTGAGAGGATGGAGACAAGAAGAAACAGTGCTGATTCACTGAGGCAGTAGACATCTCTCTGCCCTAGAAGTCGCCTGTCTGACACCTCTGCTGAAATGTACAGTGTCACATATAAAATGTGAGGAACCAGAATTCTCACATAATGTGTAACCAGTGGGAATTCATTAACATTTATGTCAATGCACTTGCTTTACCTGTGCAACTTAACGATTGCTATCTCACGTAGCATGCACCTTTACCCCCTCAGTGTTGCCTGATTACCTGTGTCCCTCAGTTATGACATAACACTGGCATCATACCTGTGTACATTGTTACGAGTGTTCTGCTCCATGCGGCTGAAGGTGTCCCGTTTCCTGTTCAGCCTGTCTCGCAGGAATGAGTGGAAGATATGAGTTTCTAATACCTGGGGACAGCAACAAAGAGAAACATGCAGCACAGCCAGTCAGAGTTTGTGTGTGAGTGTGTGTGTGTTAGTGTGTGTCTGTGCAAATGTGTGTGTGTGTACCTTCTTATAAAAGGACTGGTCAGCTGGCTCCCTGGTTCTCAGAAACTCTTCACTGTTAAAAACTCTGTGTTCGTGGTTTAGAAAGTCCTGGACGCCTCTGACAGGGAGACAAACAAGGACAGACAGATTTACATTAAGACCAACTAATACAAGCATATTTACCTAGGGACCACAGGAAAACTCTGAGCCCTACCTGAAAATGTTGACCACCAGCTCCAGGGTTATGTTTTGTATCTGTGTGTTCAGCCGTCTCTGCCAGTCTCTGCGTTGGCACCGCAGGGCATTGGCATCAGTACCCACTCCGAGGTGACACAGCTCCAAGTCGTAATGAAGCTGGAGACACTCTGCCCTGTACACACACACAAAGTATGTAAGAATTATTTAATAACTATTATTAAATAACTCTCGTTTAATTCGGCATTTTAAACTGTGTTCCCCTTGTAATGTAATTTAGCAGGTATTTAGAGGGGTAGATTTAATTTTAGTTTCAAATCCTGTCCAGCTTTGATCTACGCTGAGACTCCACTGAAGATTCTAATGGCAAAATGATTCTCATTATTCTGCATAGCAGAGTGTTTTTACACAGTTAAAAATAGACTGTTTCTGAGATTTGAGTATTTAGTGATTTATTCCAAAGTAGCACTCAAAAAAGGAACAGCAATTGGTGGGGTTTGGTTTTGTCATAACAAAAAACAAAGAAAGAAAGAAAAAAATGCAGAAGCACTAAATTCAAAATGTGCGGTGTATTACCTTGATATAAAGCTCTCAGCTGCAGCCAGAGGGATAGCTGGGAGGTCAATGGTTTCAGACCATGATGACTGAATGATGCCTTCATCAACATTCACCAGGATTAGGTCCTCTGTCTCCTATTCACACACACAGGTACAATGGGTACAGTTCATTTCTACACAGTGTGACTGTGTCCTGCTCTGTCAGACTGACAGACATCTACTGTTAAATATGTGAAATGAGTTTCTGTAAGACTGAATAAAGATGAATACAGTGGAAAATAAATTGTAATTGTTACGTTACACAATTAAAAGACTGGTCATTTGAATTACACACTACCCATACATGTTTGGTCTCTCTGGATGTCCAGGAGGTTACAGGACAGAGTTAAAGCAAGATTTGTTTATCTAGTAACTCCACTAGTTCTGATTATTGTTGTATGTGTAAAACTATATTTTCTGTTAAATAAGCAGCACAAGAATCACACACAAACATTATCATAATATCTTCTCTCTAGTATAGGGAGGAGCAACAGTTTGGATCTTAACTATCCAACATTCATTTTGGCAGGACTAGGTCAGACTAGCCAGTTTTAGCAACATGACTTGACCCAAAAATAAGGACGCCAAGATCTCCTTGATGATGATAAAAAAAAGCTGAATAGAGACAGTGATAATGTTGTACTCACAGCAGCAACCTCCTCAAAATGACTGATGTGACAGCCCATCAGGAAGGCAGTGGGAGCCATGAGGAAGTCCAACATTGCTCTTGCCAAGACAGGAACATAAGGCTGCTGCCAAGACAGAGGCTGAAACAAATGTCAGAACAACACATGACAGATGAGAGAAAAAGTTTTATAGCATTTCTTCAAAGTTGAAGTAAAGTTGCTGCTGAATGTTGCTAGTACAAAGACGCAATGTTCATCTGGCACTGACCTGCAGGTACAACAGCAGACTCTCTGCAACCAGAGTGAGTCTGGCCCAGTCGGATGAGAAGAAGACCAGCCTCTGTTCTTGGAGAAGGCAGGACAGCACCTGGAGAGGGAAGGCCTCAGAATGTTAAATCTTACCATAATGATGCATGCTGTAACCTGCTGTAACCTGCTGTAACCTCTGTGTTCTGACTTACCTGGAGGAGTGTTGTGTGTGAGAAACAGAGGAAAGGCAGATGCAGGTCAATGTCTATAACTGGGCTGTCCTGATCCTCCCTGGATGGAAGAACCACCTGAAGAGGACGCAGGCTGAAAGACTAACACACAGAAACACACACACACACAAACATACGAACAAATTACTGTAAAGATCTAACAAAGAGGAAAGACAAAGACAGACACAGTGAAGTGGCTTGTTGGAGGAAGCAGAAAGTGTTTTCTGACCACATGTAGCTGTCCAGGAGGTGGTAAAGGGACCAGCGAGAGCTTGGCTGAAAACTCCTTAACTATCTCCTCAAAGTCGGCTTGTCTTGCAGGCCGCAACTGGACCAAGAGACTGAAAGGGTGGAGGTGGAAGACAATGTATAGAAGGGATTAAATTTGCCTTTACTGCTGGACTCTTAACCAAGGTCAAGGTCATGCTATCTACCGTTAAATAGAAATTATTACCATGACAAGCACTCTCTTAGAGCGTTGTAGTAGGGGAACTTGGAGATGACACACACAGCAAAGGGCGCGTAGAAACGGGTCTTTGATGAATTCCACCTGTGGCCATTCTGGACAGCGCCCTCCTGACAGGACTGAAAGAGCAACGAGAAATGAGTGTCCACATTCACTGGATTCAACTTTCTTTTCTTTTATATTATAAAACCATCACAGTGCGAGAGTGTGTGTTGGTACCTGCACAGCTCTGTAGCACTGCACAACAACTCCATGGGTTCGGTTTCCAAACAAGTCGGTAAAAACCAGGAAGTGATAACTGTCTTCCTTCTGCTCATTGGCTAACTGAAGACCACCTATCAAAATCAAGCAGAGGATATGCAATATTATAAAAGAAATATGGTCACAGGGTTAGATGATAATATACGTCCACATACCAGTGGATGCTTCTGATGTGAAATCTACATTGTGAACTTTTAGCAAGATAATGATCCATGATGGTTACCATAGTGAAGCAAAATAGGGGTCCATCATAACAGGCATAATTGTCTAGCTAGGTCGGTAGCAGTCAAAGCCTGGGCATGCACTGCCATGTGAGCAAAGTGAGCAAAGATAAAAGTAAAACCATGTTACCAGAGATGCACTTACTACATGAAAACATGTTGGTTTGATCAAGGTAACAGATTGATGTACTGGCAAACCAATAGGTATATCTTTTTCACCTCAACAGTACAACAAAGTTATTTAATTCAAAACATGTTAGTGTAATGTCACAGATGAAACATACTATACCTGGGAAACAAAGCTGTGGCAGGGCAATGAGGTCCAGATCCTTGGGAACACTGATGTCCTCTGTTGCTGACGACACTTCAGGACGACTGGCTGTATCTCCATTAGATATTGCCTCTGCAGCACGATCTCGCCTCTTCTGCAAAAAAACAAACAAAAAAAAAGCAACAAACGTGTATTTTATTTCTGAATCAGACTGTACACAGATGACCGCTAAATGCACCTAAATCTGTACCCACACACAAGATATTGGGATGACCAGTCAGAAAATAGAAAGAAAATAACTTTCCAAAATCCTAGAACTTTTCTAAAACTGTCTCAAATTGATCATTAATGTAAGAGTTCGAGTTTAACCTTCTTGATGAAGCTCTTCCTCCTCTGGACACGGCTGAAAGCTGGACCAATCGCCTGGCTGGAGTTGGTCTCCTTGGAAACAAAAGGTGGGGCATGGACTTGCAGTACCTCTGCTTCCAGGAGGGAGTGTTCGCCTGACTTACTCTGCTGATGAAGCTGTGACAAACGTTGGAAATATTATTATAGCTTTTTTCATAACGTAGTAATGTACACATTTACATCCTACACTACATCAACCTGTATTTATAATTGTACTATAAACTCAATTATTTTCAATTATTAGCAAATGTAGTGTATGTGAATATGAAGGAATGCATAGGTATAAGTAGAAGAAACTGTAGTTTTGTATATTTGAACCATTTACCATATATACAGATGATGTTGCCATTAATACGGCAAATAAAATATATATATATAATATATTTTTAACATATCTGACCAATCAGATTTCTAGGTTGAGACTTCTGGTTGCTATCTTAAACCTTTATTCATAGTATTAGTTATTTCAATGAATGTGTGATATCTGTGAAATACCTTTACAAATAACGTTAACATGGTTCTTATTGTGGCGATAAACTGCTCATGTGCAACAGGTTGAAGAGTACTTTGAACCTTAACTGCATAAACTTTGCATGTGTCACAGAAGTGTGACTGTTTTAATTTGAGAGTATGCATATGATTTCGTTTCAGTCTTGTGTGTGTGTGTGTGTGTGTGTGTGTGTGTGTGTGTGCATACAGACCTGGTATACATCCCGAAGCTTATCACTGGGGGCCCCAACCACTACACAAGCCTCCAGCAGTCCAGATGGGAGCTCTGCCATCACATCCAAGCACACACACTGCTAGAAACACACACACACACACACACACACACACACACACACAGTGTGCATTTAGATGAGATCTCATTTTAAGTTTGAGTAATACAACAAAATATCATAAGATGATAAGAATGGTTGTCATTTATACCAAGGCTTTCCCTATGATGTTTTCCCTCTGCTGGAGCTTAGTTGGAGGAAAAATCGATGAACACAACAGTTTTATGGTAAAGTTGGACATAAAGGATTTTTGCACCCGTGTGAACATGTATTTTCTTCTATGGATCATCCCAAAAATCAGACATTTCCGTCCTGTTATTTGATATAAAAGGTTTATCAGACTCTCTGAATTTCCACAGGTCAGTATTGTGACTATTGTCTTGAAATTCCTTTGTTTCTTTGTCTGACCAACAGTCCAAAACAAAAACAAAAAAACAGATATTCAGTAGATTAACAATTAATTTTCTGGTGATTGACTATTTGATTAATCAACTAACTGATGCAGCTCTGACTGTGAGATAAAACTAAATATCCTTCACCCTTGCTCTAGTTACAGTGAGCCACATGTAAAATAAGACAATCTGAATGATGACTCTGGCAAGAGAGGCTGCGGTGAAGACGAGAATATTTCATATTGCAACCATGACTCACAACCCAAACCAGATGCTGATCTCATTTGAGTTAAAGTTTACCAAATGCTTGAGCAATCTTATGTAAAATATAGCATATATTGTTGACTAAAAAAAACAGCAGGATCTTACATATACAAATACCAATACAGACAAATCACTTTTCCCACAGCTTCCTCCAGATGAGTGTCAACACACATGTACACACACACACACTATCACACACATGTGGGCACACTCATGGACACACACACACACACACAGCAGATGTTGGGGTTTGGTTACCGGTGCAGTAAACCACTTTTGTCAAGAGAATCAACTGTACCTCAAAGTGAATAAAGAGGAAAACACTTGATGCAAATGTGCTCTTTACAAAGTAGTAACAGTCAGTCTACAATTGCAGAAAAAGCTCAGCCCAATTATCCAAGCCCCAAAAATAAATAAGCAAGTGCACCCTGTTGAACTCTAATTATGTTACTGATGTAACAAAGCAATTTATTTTATATTTCAATCATTATTAACTGATAAAACCTGCTACTTAAATTAGCTCAAGATGAATAATTACCCTAAGACTGAACTTTCAAGTTAGCAGTGTGAGAACATTTTGATTATTGCACCCAAAAAAGAGGGATGAACTGAACCATGGATTTGGAAAATCACCTCTAGTTAATTTACTGTATTGTTATTCTTTTTAATGAATTTATTTAACATTAATTATTATACAAAAGTGAATACTGTTACAGTCATTTTTCATAGAAAACAAAGTGATCTTGCAATTACTGATATTTAGGTCAGGTTTTTCATTTTCCCCCCAGGTGGGTTTGGTTGAGTCAGCATTCAGACAACTGAGCTAAGCTCCAGAGAGCTGTCTTGATTCCATGTACCCACCGGTACCTGCAGAAGCACCCCCTCCAGTACATGCACCCATGCTTAGGTATCATCAACAGCACACAGCACTGCTTTAAGTCCTCCTCAACCTTCCTATCTATCTGTATATCTGAGTGAAACAGATTCAAGAATAAACATCTGACTTGCATTAGTTGTAGCTACAGGTTGCTGGGTCGTCCTTTTTTCCCCTCAAACCCTCACTGTAACACCTTTCAACTTTCCGTCTACCTTCTCCCTCTACCCCTCTCTCACCACACCTCCTTAACCTTCCCCTTTCTTCCACTTTTCACCTCCTTTTCCATCCCATATTTTTTCTCTCTCTTTGTTCCTTTCTTTGTTTAGTCATTTTCTCTTCTTTCTTTGACTTCGACACACTTGCTTGCTTTCTTTCTTTCTCTCTCTCAGTCTTCAGGCCATTCCGGCCTCTGACTAACTACCCTGCTGTGTCACGGAAACACACACTTAAGTCATCTATTCCCCGAAAACCCCTAATTTTGTAAACCCTGTGTGAATGTGGGGTTTGAGTGTGTGTGTTTACACTGTTGATTAACTCCAAAAAGTCCAACATTATATAAATTTTAGAGTTAAACTGGCTGAGCGGTCTCTTGCGCATAGACAGACAGACAGACACACACACACATTTAATAAAATGAAGATGTCCTGAATGTGAGACTGAGACAGACAGGAAGAGAAAAACAGAAGGAATCCATCTAGAAGTTGTGTCTTTCTATACTATCAATACTTTATCCCACATCATTTACAAATATTTGGAAAAAAGAGGAGAAGACAAACAGTTCTGAGTTGAATAACCGAACCATCACTAAACCTACTAATAACAAAGTTGAGACTTGAGTAGGGAGCGTAGCTCTGAGGAGGTAACCCCATGCTGTGTAATGCAGACATCCAGAGGCTGCGCAGGACCTTTAACAAACAAGTCTGACTTCATATCTCAGGGAAGAAACCACTTTGATGTAGTCGACAACAATTTCACACAGTAGCTCCTGGCAAGTGTGTATTATATATTAGTGAAAAGACATATAGAAGAAGACGGCTTCCAAAATAGCAGTGGTTAGGAGAAGTAACACATTTACAGATTATAGAAAGTAAGTGAATGTATATAATGTCTTTGCCCTGGGGTGGTACTTTTGCAACACTAGTTTAGAGTTAGAAATCAGATGAAAATGTGAATTGGAAATTGGCACTGTTCAATGGACAATACATGGGGTCAGCAACTCTGTGGACTTAGTGTTTCAATGTTCAGCAAGGATTACAGTTTTTGACTGACATCGGTCAGCAATGCTTGAAATTGTAAACACACACCTACTATTGCATGATACTGCTCTACCCTTTCATTATAAATGGGGCAGCCACTCATTTTTAAATCCCAAGGAAATCACTCCATGTTTGGAGTTTTTACTGATGCTGCCCTGGGAAACAGGAAGAGGGGGGACTCTTAAAACGGGTGACATGGCTCTTTAATAGGCACCAGACAACATTTACTAGGCTCAGTCATTCATGATCTGAACCAGCTGACAAAATAAGGGGATCAATGCAGTAGGAAATGAATGTGGCACATTTTGCAGTATTTAAAATACTTTTCTGCTTTTTCTTCCCTCAGTTTGTAGCGTGTGCAAGAAAAACTGCATTTTACATTAATGCTGACAGAACGTGCAATCACAATTATTTTTACTTCCCTTGGTTTCATCAATCGCACATCCCGAATGCACTTAGTAGGCAGTTTATTAGCTACAACTAGCAGAAAGTAAACAACAGACCTGCAAAAAGTCATATCTTCATAAAGATTATAATGTTCAGTTTGTGATGAAATACTTGTAAAGAAGTGTTGATTCAACTTGGGAATTTAGGAGGCTGCAGTTTATGGTGGTGTTGCATTGTATTGCATTATGAGGAGAGGTGTTTCTATTGTATTGTCCCCCCATTTATATCAGTGAGAGCAGGCTGAACAACTGTATAAATGCAATTCAACAGAAGCACAAACTACAGCCTTCAAAATAATACATACAGGAGGATACATAGTGCAGTGACAAACATATGCAGAAGTATTTCTGTTTCTATTTTGTCAGTGTAAATTGATATAAACTGAAAGGACAAAATATTAGGAACACCTCTCAGTACAACCCAGCACAATTCAACAGCACCACAAATAACAGGCTCAAAAACGACCATTAACATATATCAACATCTCTCTCAAAGAGATTCAGTTAAAAATATATATAACCTTCGTGAAGGAAGGATTAAGTGAAGGGCTGTTGTCTTAGACTGCATTAGTTTTAGCTAGGTGTACCTAATAAACTGACCACTGAGTGAATATTTGAACAGTGAAAACTGACTCAGCGTCATTTTTTTTTTTTTTTTTTTTTACCGATATAACTCTGCGGTTTCTCAGTTTGCCACAGTTAAAGTTATGGTAATCCAAAAAGCTGTCTGTCACCACAGAAAACAACGCTGACTATAAAATAACTGCTACTGACAGCTGACATCAACTAAGTTACAGCATATGAGACTTAACTCGTTCAGACCAGAGGAGCAAGATTCTTGGCATAGCAAAGTTAAAATCAAATATCTTACCTTAAATCACTCGATCATTTCCACCGACGGAGGATGAAGTTTCGATGTTAGCTCCGATTCGCTGTCATGAATCCGTTGAGTTTTCTAAACGATACAATAACGACTTCAACACTAGTACTAACTTTTCTAGTGTGCTGTGATTCACTGGCCTCCAACACACGGACCCACACGGACACACTCACTGGGTTTACCGCTGGTCTCTGTCAAACTCAGCGCAGCGCCACGTTCAGATGGACTTCCTGTTTTCAAAATTTCAAAATAAAACTATGTTCGTTTGTGGTTCAGGGAGCTGCATTGAGACGTCCAATGGCGCCATCTACTGTAGGTTTAGTGCAGCCCACTGCTAATGACATAAAAATAAAAACCCTTTGTATTGACTTTGTAACTATGAATAGTGCACATTAGACTTAATTAGCTGTTCACATATGAAACCTTTTGTCATCTATCATCATCTTTTCTAATGCATTGAAATATACACAAACATAATACATGCACATAGCAATGAGCCATCTCATGCACACACATTAATATGGATCTAAACGTGCACACATACACGTAAATTCTAGGGACTGTGATTCCAGTTGCAAATTAGAACCAAGGATTATGACTCCATGGCTGAAAGAGTTATGGTCAGAGGCAAGGCTGGGTCGTCCATAAATACAGAGATACTTCATCATCGTGTTCCAAAATGACAGATATGAACACAGTTGTTACTGTTACAGGAGAATTGCATTGCCTCCAGTGCACTTACTGTGTAGCTTTATTCTATTGCCCCAAGAGTCTGAAAGCCTCTGTACCATACTGTCAGAGAGAAGAGGGATTACTTTTTTATTTGCTTTGTTCACACCTCTGCTGCATTAGTTGACCATGACACAGTGGCTCAGCATGAACTGCAGATCTATACATAAAGTGCTGAGTAAGGTAAATGAAACCCACCTTTTTAAAATCTGACAGGTCAACTAGAGAAAGAGACTCTAGTGTTAAATTTGATCTAATGGTTTAATCTTGAACTATATGTTCACTAATTACATACAAAGAATTATTTCAAGTGCATTTAAATTGACTGAGTTCAGGTACAGTTTAAATATTTAACCTGGGGGTGGTATCACTATTAAATTCAGTTACAGTCAGTTCAGTTACATTTGAAGACAAAACCTGTCTCAACATTAGTGAATGACACTAGAGCAATAGGCCTAAATAACTATTATACTGTCTATTATGTTAATTTAATTGGTTCATACACAACCCATGTAATATTTGTTTGGCCTTTAAGAGACAAGCGTCTGTGAACATGGTGAACAAACTCTGTAGACCATCTATTTATACCAACCTAATTCTACTTGTCCGTTAATTCAGATTGCTGTCAGACAGGGTGGCCAGCCGTGATCGTATAGTGGTTAGTACTCTGCGTTGTGGCCGCAGCAACCTCGGTTCGAATCCGGGTCACGGCAGTCTACAATTGTCACGGCAGTCTATTGCTACTGTATGTCATGCAATAAAGTATAGTCTTAATCTGTGTGTAGCCAGTTAAGAATAATGCAACAATAACTATATATTGTTCATAACAAAATTTATGATGCACTCGCGATTAAAAATACAATCTAAAAGCGTCATAATTTAACAGTGAAATAAGCAAATCTGTCAAACAGATCTAATTAAAAGCAAAAAAACTGATGACACCAAAGAACTTCCGGAAAATGTTTTAATTCCTCTTTGTGGTGACTATAGATGGACTCCAGAAGTTATTTCACAGATAGTTGCTCACTCAGAACCACAGGACAAAATGGGCCTGGCTGGGGTGCTGCATACCGGCCAGCGTAACGGGCCGTGATCGTATAGTGGTTAGTACTCTGCGTTGTGGCCGCAGCAACCCCGGTTCGAATCCGGGTCACGGCAGTGTTTTGATAGGAGATAAGGGGATATTTGATAACGTTACCCCCCAATCACCATCAACTTCTTGTTGACTGCAACAAAAACGATGAGGTGTTACTTATAAAACATGCAAGACAGCGTGTTCAAATCATGCATGTATTATAATACATCCATTCAAATAGTATAAACTGCCTCTTCGGTGACCCCATTACCCCGAACGTTATGCTGAGGTCACAGGCAACAGGATTCCATTCTGTAATACATTCCAAAACTATTATGACGTAGGCTACATTCCCTGTTATTCTCCACGCTTCCCCCCATGGTCAGACTTAGCCTACATGTTGGAAGAGGCAGTTGATACCAGTTTCAAGGAACTGAATCGGTGTCAGCTCACTAGCAGCAACGACACATCTCGCCGTGATCGTATAGTGGTTAGTACTCTGCGTTGTGGCCGCAGCAACCCCGGTTCGAATCCGGGTCACGGCAACTTTTCTTACTAAGGAGGCAACACATATGCTGTACTGTCATTCAATCATTTACAATCCATCCACGAGAGATTAGGAGAAAAAAAATGATACAAGCCTGCCAGTTAGAGATATGAAAATCCATACCCCCCAGGCAAGCCAAACGAGTAGCGACCACCAGATGTCGCCTTTGAGCCTGTGTACAGAGGGGAGAAATACTTACCTATGTACACCGATCAGCGACGGAACCAGTACCAGGAGGATGTAATTATGATCCCATAAAGTAAGACACATTATTCTGAAATGGGTCACCCTGGATAAAGCAACACGTTAACTTTTGGTTGTTTAACAATATTCTGATGCTATTACGTCTTTACTTTTACTTTAGTAAATATTGCACGTGTGACTTTTACTTGTAATACTTAAAAGTTCTGAGTATGTCATCCACCACAGGTGTTAGAATGAATAGTACTACTTCTTTAACAATATGTATATTTACCAAATAATAACATGTAAAGCATCTACACATTCATTCATTCATTCATTCATTCATGGGTTGCCTACAGCAAGGACTTCTTCACAGGGAGTAGTTTAGTCTCACTCTCTCTCTCTCTCTCTCTCTCTCTCTCTCTCTCTCTCTCTCTCTCTCCCTGTATATGTGTGTGTGTCGCTCCCTGCAGCAGCCATATTGGAATGCTGGATGTGGAGAGGGGAAGCAGGAACAGGCGACGAGAGGAAGAGAGAGTGAGAGAGAGAGAGAGAGGGGGAGATAGACGGGAGCGAAAAAAACACTATCTGTAACTACTCCCAGCTCTACGACTGAAGTAACGGATTATTTACCGACTGTTAACAGCTTCTCCCACCGGTAAAGTCTACACAAACCTCTCGGACGTCCCCTGGAAGAAGTCAACGTGAGTGATGTTGTGTTTTTGGGCAATATTTTCAAGAGCTAAAAGAAATTATGGGATGCGGTTGGCTTAACGTCCGTCCTGGCTGGCGCTGGGCTGTTTCCTCTCTTGAATGTTTGAACTAATTCAACATTTATTCACTTCACGTTAGTCGGGACATGACTGTCAGGTTAGCTTAGCTGTACAGGACCGTAACTAGGTCGTAGTTTTCCTTTTTAGTAACTTGCAGCAGTTGAAAAGAAGTCTGACCTACTGCCACCAAACTCGTCGCCACAGTCACATGGAGTGAATGTGAAGTAACGTTAACTCTAACCTACGGTAAATGAATGCTCCGGATTAACCTACATTTTGCTTCTAAATCTTATTCTGAAGTGTTTATTTGTTCCCCTGTTACACGTACTGGCTACCTTGATTTGCCCGAGCTTACTTGACGCTTACTTTTTTTTCTTTTTTTCTTTTTTTTTTTAATCTTAATGGACCAGTTCTCTTTTAATTTGTATGTTAGGACTGTCATAAACCTCATCAGTAATGTTATTTACTACATGACTCTGTTAACTGGTTTGCTGTATGATATGACGCCTGCACTCACTCTAATACAGGTGATCAGGTGCATATTAATTATGCACAACTGAACAGTCACGCATGTAATCTTGCAATCTATATCTGTAATACTTAATAAATAATCGATGGTAGAAAATCAGTTAGCAACATATGTGAGTTATGATTATTTATTTAAGGTTTGATCAAACTAAAGTGCCAAATATTTCTTGGTTCTAGCTATCTGAATGTCAGGATTTGCTGCTTTACCCTGTGTAGTGTTAATATTGGTTCAGTATTTTGGGGTTTTGGACTACTGGTCCCACAAAACAAAGCATTTGAAGACATCACATTGGGCTCTCAGAACTTACGTAATTAAGGATTGATTACTTTATAAATTGAATCCATGGAAAACACATCCTTCTGCCTATGATTATCAAATACGACTGAGTCCTCACAGAAAGAGTGTGCTCTGTGTTCTGCATTTTCTCAGCAATGTAAGGGGCTGTGGTGTGGAGCCTTGTCTGCCTCTACTTCATATTCCAGATGCAAGAAAATGCTAATGAATTGCAGTATCCTGAGGCCACTGAGGCTTCAGACCTTCAGTATACTAATAGGGGTGCCGTTAAGCACACTTACATTTGCAATTCTTAAACCTAAAGCAGTAGTTTGTATACTGATGTGATCTATGATTAAATGTTAAATTTCTTTAAGCCTGATGGTTTGAATTTTAGATGCACCTGTGTATTACTGTCACAGTTTGGTGTATTGTGAATACATGATGACGGACTGTTATTTAATATTTGATTGACATATCATAAACAAGAAAAATTAAGTAGCTGTGGTGGTGTAATGGTGAACATTGGAAAAGTCTTCATTTCATTCATATAAATAATAGCTATGGTGAGAAGAAGACACTGCAACAAGCATTTTAATACTCTGTTACACACACAACAGTAATACTGAATCTCCTCACCTATTACTTTAAATGAAGGAAGTGACATTCACAGACCTTACTACGGGTTTGAAAGCGGGTCTCTGAATTAGCAAACCCGCAAACAAGCCATCCCACTGCTAATTAGCTTATACACTTGATGAGCTTGTATTTAGTTCCACTCTAGCTGCTTTCAAGTGCTACACCACATGAAGATTGGTGTCCATACAAATTTGTACGGATGTTGCAGTGATCAGTTTTTAAGGATGTTTTGCCAAAATGATAGCACTCGACCTTTAAGCGTATTGAATGAGATGGTCTGATTTTATTACACTGAACCATCCCTTTCATGTATATTCCAACCATGTGGTGAAGTATAGCCTCAGGCTACTAATTTGGCATCACAGCACCAAAATGAATGCAGTATAATCCATTATCTCATGTAGAAACATATCATTACCTTGTGCGTGTGAAACAAGTGGAGAACTATGTTTTGTTTCAATTTCTGACATACATCATGTGGCTCTGGGAAATTCTGTTATGCGGACCCTCTGCTTTAGTTACCTCTGCCAAGGATGTTATGTGTGGACCTCTGTCTGTCTGTTTGTTTGTTGGGTTGTTTTTATATTTGCCAGAAGGATTGTGGAAAAAGTTCATAGGCCAGGGAAGAACCCACTACATTTTGGAATAGATCTGGGGGCGGATTCAGGAATTTTCTATCACTTTCCTTAACACTGGGAGATAGGACTTTTTGGCCTTGGTGGAGGTATGCACTGAGTGCCAGTTTAGTTTTTAGTGATTTTCTTTTGTATTACTGTAGAAACATTAATTTAGTAGGCTTTTGCGATAGATGCTAGTAAGTTAGTAAGAAGAATAAATACGCTTCAGAGAGAGTAGAGTAAACAGCTACACCTTTCTGACTCGACTCTTCCTGTGGCTGGTCTACAGCACACTAATACCGGCGTGCCGGTGGTGTGTGTGTGTATGTGTGTGTAAATTGCAGAGCAGTGCAGGAGGCCTGTATTTATAGAAACACTTGACTACACTCAGAGATCTTGCAGGAGCAGTCCACTACATTTGCAGAGAGCTGTACTATTGGTATTCTGCTTTCTCTTTTTCTTTCCGGCGAGGTTGCCCTCTGTTTTGGTCCATTTATTACATTTTTTATATTTCTATTCCATGCACTTATCTGCTCTGTATTCCTCTCAAGTTGTTCTAGTCTGCTCTAGACAGACTGGCAGACAGAGACAGAGAAGAACTGTAGAGAAAGACAAGTGGGTAACAAAGCCAGCAGTCTAGTGTCAGTAGATTGCAGTATGTGGTGTGACTCATAATGACTCTAACTAGTGATAGCATTCAATGCAGACACATACTGTGTGTGTGGAGGTATGTAGACGTCCTGAATAAGATTATGTTTGTCCTTAATGTGACTGTGTCATAGGGAATTTAGTAATTTGTCTGGGGGGTAGAACATCTCTGTACTCTTTTCTTTGCAGTTTGAGCATTTTTAAAAATAAGTGGTTTGCTGTTTTCCTTGCAAACGCAGTGGCAGTTTTTTTTCCAGTGATTGGTCACTCCGTACCTACTGTGTAAATACATGCAGCTGTGAGTAGGTCTAAGCTGTTCTCTCACATCCTGCACGAATGTATGAATACTATTTGAATACTCACCTCAGGAAGGAAAATAACATGAATGAACAGTTGAACCAGGCAACTGGGGTTCTTTGTTATGCACCACCAACTTCATTTGGTATGACTAACAGTGTGTGTGTGTGTGTGTGTGCACGCGCATGCTCGTGCAAGTGCTGGCATGTGTGTGATCATATGTGTCCTGACTTTATAAATTTAGCTTATGTGGAACTTATTCCCTTGCATCCTCCTGCATGTGGTTTCAGCTGTGAAGGAAAAGGAGTGTGTGTGTGTCTGTGTGTTTGTATTTGTATGTGTGTGTGTTTGCAGACTTGAGGCTGAATGAAGGTCCATTCCCTTTGCTTCTGGATGGGCTGCATTCAGGAAGTAGCCCCCACACCCTTCCATGCAGACACACACACACACACACACACACACACACACAGAGTCACAGAGCACTTACTGTACATCCTAAAACATGTTGTGTCCCCCAGGAGCTGAAAGGAAAACGCCTTCTTCCTCTCAGCAGCAGCAGCAACACTACTCAGGCCTCTCTAAGTGTTTATGTGTGTGTACCTGTGTGTGTGTGTGTGTGTGTGTGTGTGTGTGTGTGTGTGTGTGTGTGTTTGCAAGTTTGTGCACGCTTGTTTGTGTGTTGCTGTACTGTGATAATGACTGTGTTTACCCAAGATAACTTGAATAAACACTGTCTTACTTTTGTCAGTTCAAAGTATCTTTGTACTCCTTAAAAGTTGGCTCTGCAGCTTGTGTGTGCGTTCTTGCGGTTTTGTGGTTTGATTTCTGTGTTTTCTAACTGAGGTGGGATTTTGTCGATAAGACAGTAGTGTCTGGATGGTGGACATCTGCCATCTGCAGTTATGTGAGTGTATGTTGCTGCAGCAGGAGTGTGACCAAGCTTTAGGAAGACACAAGCTGGTGTGTGGTGTGTGTCCTCCTCAGGCTTGGGTTCCCTACGAGAGGCTTGAGAGTTGGAGGGTTCTGTGCAGTTTCTAAGCTGTTCCTAGGACTAGCACTAGCACTCTTCTGGATGGAGACTTTAGATGTTGCTCCTGGACTCTGCAGGAGCCACTCTCCCAGTTTTTGTTTGTGTGGAGTGTTTGTAGAGGAGGTTTTAGAGGCCTGTAGGATGTTAGTAATACTGGTAGTTCAATGTAATAGTGACATAGCACACACCTTTAGGAGTCTATATACCAGCTGTCAAACTCCCTCCTGTGGGATTTTCTAAGTGTTTGGAAAGGAATTCAGTAACTTGCTTGTACAGACATGGGCCAGCCATTTCACAGATGAAATTTCTGCAGATATTGCATGCTTTTGGAATTTGTATTGGTCCAGATTGGTGCATCTATTTCATTTTTAGAACCTGAAACTATATTGAACAATTTAATGTAATAGTTGTTTGTATGAGTTTGTGTAAATTGAATTTATTGCAATTTTACTAATACCAATGTGTTTAAGCAGGTGGCTATGTACTTTACAGTATTACATTTCTTCTGTGGTCAAAGTTACATAATGTCTACGTAAGTTTAATGGAAGACAGTACCTAGCAGCTTGGCTTACCACTGTTTTTTTTAGCTTGTGTATGTGTAGATGGACCAGTGTGCAGTGTAATGTGCTCTCTGTGTGCACTGAAATCTGCTACAATGGCAGGAAATGACATCATAGTTAATGACTTGTCGCTCCTTGTGGCATGCACACACACACACACACACAGAGTGTAAGCTACCTTTGGTCATGCAGGTCACTGGTGCAGCACATCAGCTGGTGATAAATGGAAGTAGAACACAGAGATTCCCTCTGGTGTGTGTATATATTTGTGTGTGTGTAAGAGTGTGCATTGTGCGTGCATAAGACTGATTACTTGGCTCAACCAAAATGACTCTGTGAACTAATGACCGTTCTCTTGTCCCTTCATTTTTCTCTGAGCAAAGCAGTAACTGCAGTCTACAAGAAACAATTACAACCACAGATATTGTAAATAAGTTACTCTGTGTAGTCTCTCTCTCTGCGTGTGTGTGTGTGTGTGTGTGTGTGCGTGTGGTGTTTGAGTGGACAGTCAGTGTAATTACATTGCAGTGAGTCAGAGAAGGAGAAAGAAGTAATTGTTTGGCTTTGTCATATAGACACAGAGAAAAGAGAGGGAGGAGGGGAAAAGGGAGAGAAAAACAGAAATTGAGAGATGAACACAGAGAGAGTGAAGGGGAAATCTCTAGATTTTCTCATGAAAACATTATCTCTGTACCTGTTCCATATTGAAAATGTGTTATTACCTACTGGACATGAATATCAAACTATCTTTTTTTAGCTTCATAGGAAGGATGTTTAATTTTCTCAGTGGCCACTGTACAGTAAAAACCCTTGTTGGTAGGTTTATTTTGCCCCCTATTGTGTGTGTGTCTCTATTTGTTCAGCTGTCCACCAGTTATGATATCTCAGGATATTCAGGATATGTCTCAGACACCAAATGCACTTTGTTCGAGCAATAACAAATATGGATTGGAGTAATTAGTAGTTAAAGGAATAGTTCAACATTTTGGGATAATATGCTTAATTGCTTTCTTGCAGAGACTTAGATGAGAAGAAGCTGGTTAGCTTAGTTCAGCTTAGCATACAAAACTGTACAAGTGTAAAAACAAAACTTTTTAACCCCCTGTAAAACACTGGGGTTATGTGCCAGACCATTTCCTGGAGTAATTTCTGCTGATTGACTAGCAATGTGTCCTTTTTACACTTTTGGTTGTGTACGGATTAAACCGATTAGATATGAGATAATGTGATAATATGTTAAATAATGAGATTTAGAGATGACGGTAGGTGGGTTTTGTATTAATCTAATTGCTTTCTCCCAGAATGCCACCATGCATTTCCCCAAAAAGTCGAACATTAGATCCCATACTTGATTTTCCACTGTTATTTAAGGCTTTAGAGGTTCATAGTTCCTATGTCATATATTTGTTCTAGATGAAACTTGGTTTACACATATACCAGACTGACACAGACAGATCCAAACAGCTTATATTATAACACATTGATCAAAACCCAATCATTGATGTCTGGTATAATGTGTGATAGCATATTGTGCAAGAGCGCCTTCACAAAGCTTTTAATGATTAAACAGTGACACAGTACATATTTGATGTTGGTTTGAAATAAATCATATCCCTTTGCTTCCACTGGGGAGGTCATATGGTCGGTTACACAACAGTATCCCTAAAGCTGACAGACTGACAATCAAAACAGACAAGGCAGGCAAAATGTCACGTAACATCTGATAGTGAAACATTTTACTCTGACATTGCAGCTCAGGCATTAGGCCAGATACTCTATGTACAGTTTAAAAGATATCCAGATATCACGAGTTGTGTATAATTCTGGTATAGAGTCACTGGTTTGCGGAGTAAAAGTGGACACAAATCCTTTTGTGAGTTATGCAAGGCAGGTACTTTACTGAGAGAGAGAGAGAGAAAACCAGGGCAGTCTGCTTGGCCAATCATATGACCTCATCTCTTCTCTAGATTCATGCACAGCCACAGACGCACAAACACTATGGACCCACACACCCATAAAAGCGCACAGTCATAATAGATCACACACACGCACACACACACACGCACACACACAGATCAGCAGGGAAACACCTGGATACGATCCACAGGTATGACATCATACACACACACACACACACACACACACACACACATACACACACACATACTGACAGACTGGTGTGTTACCATAAACTAGTGTTGCTGAGGTCAGATGTGGGTATAATGCCACAGTGCGTGTCTGTCTGTGTGTCAATGTATATGTGTCTGTCTGTGAGATTAGTCACCAGCAGGCGCACTCCTGTAACAAAGGTTCATTGAAGAATAGTCTTGAGGCTGTCTGTCTGTTTTCCTCTATCTCTCTCTGTCTTTGTCTGTCTTGACTTCTTTAAATGTGTTTCAGATATAAATATTGGGTGTAGTAATTGCAAACACTAGGGAACAACATCGTTAAAGAAATCCTAGAAATCTGATGCTACAGTTTTTTTCTTCTTGGTTTAAACTAAGTGTTGGTAAAATTGTAAATATATTTGTTGGAATCTATTATTCACACATCAGTTTACTTTTCCCAAGTTGCAACCTATGGATGGATATGGCTATTTTGTGAAATACTTTTATTAATCTTTTTGATGCTCAGGTGAAGTAGACCATCATTTGGACCCTGGCAGATCCAGCACACATGTGAAAAACCCTGTAAACTGACATAAGCTCGGTTGTTCTTGGGCTGCGGAACGCATTACTTCAAAATGCCTTATCACCAGAGGGCGATGTTAACACATCAACTCATGATGCATTGACTCACAGAGGGAGAGAGATGGAGGGGCAGAGCTTAGATCCACCTTCTAGATGAGAGACTCTGTGTGTGTGTGTGTGTGTGTGTGTGTGTGTGTGTGTGTGTGTGACATCTTGGCCTACTAATCCAGTGGCCCATTAATCTGCTTTACTCCTGAGCAATTCTTGTCTTTTCTGTCTGCCTGTTTGCTTGTGCGTGTGTGTCTTCGTCTGTGCTATAGACCGTATGTGTGTGTGTGTGTGTGTGTGTGTGTGTGTGTGTGAGAGACAGAGAGAGAGAGAGAGAGAGAGAGAGAGAGAGTTTGTGTGTGTAAGAGAGACACAGAGAGAAGGAGATAGAGATATTCTCTCGGCCATGGTTCATTCACAGTGTCCAATGTGACTGATATATTCCTATACATAGAATCAGTGACGGCAGGACAGCACACTGACTTTATGGCACTTTGAGAACATTTTGTACATTTTATACATGATGGCATGAACAGTGGAATTAGTCATTTGGATAGCTGGGCTTCAACAACCACATATTGCCTCTATTAAGACAGGGAAGCTCAAATCCTCATTTGGTCTGTTTTTTGCTTCAATCCAGACTGAAATATTTCAACAACTATCAGATGAATTGTCATGATATTTTGTACAGATGTACATGTTCCTCAGAGGATGAAGCCTGCTGACTTTGGTGATTCCCTTACTCTTCCTCTAGTGTCACCATGAGGTTGACATTTGTGGTTTGAGTAAAATGACTCAATAACTGTTGGATGAATTACCCTGATATGGTACACACATTTATGTCACTCAAGATTAATTGTTCTAACTTTAGTAAACCCTTAACTAATCTAGCACCTAAGGCAGGTTACATTTTTTTGTCCAATACTTGTTTTGTGACTAAATAACAACAAAACGAATGACATTTCACTTGGTGTGTAGTGTTAATTAACAAATTTTAGCATGCTAAACTAAGACAACATAAAGCAGCATACCGATGCTAGAATTAGTGCCTAATTACAACACTGCAGAGCTGCTAGCATGGTGGTAGACCCTTAGTCTTGTGTAACCATAAAACCCATAAAGCCCATAGGATGAGTAAACTACTCTGTCTGAAAATGAAACAATATGTAAAATGAGTTCAGGTGGGTTTACCCTCCTTTATGGCCCTGCATGTGATTTGATTACAGTATAATTGGATTAAATGTGCACCCCTAACAAAACAAAGTCACTGGAACAACTGACTGTTTTCCCCTACGTCCCTCTTTTTCTAGAACCTGTTTTATTTCCTCTGAAGATAGATGATTTCTGGAGGGCAGTGGTGAGTTGAGAACACTGTATTATAACTAATTGAGTTGCTCCTCGGGGGTTCATTTGTGTCAAAGAGCCAGAATAGCCAAAGGCAACACAGTTCACCCACACATTATTTAAATAACCCATACCCTTATCCCTCTCTTGTTATGTCATTCTTTTCTCCCTCTTTTATTTCCTCCCCACTTTCCGTATTGTTCCGTTGCCTACTCTGTTTTTCCTCCTCTTTTCCTCCCACTTTCTCACTTCTTCTCTTGCAGTTGTTGCATCATTTTTTTCTCTCTCTTAACATGTCTATCCCTCCTCACTTGCTTCTCCCTTCTGTCTCTTGTACATCTGGCTCCCTCTCTCCCCCTCCATCCCTCTCCAGGGAGACAAAGACACCCCTTGCCCCCTCCCCCTCCCACCTCCTTCCTCCTTTTCTGTCTTTTGCCTCCCTACCCCCTTTCACGGTCATAGGCTGCCTAATGCCTCTCTCTCTCTCTCTCTCTCTCTCTCTCTCTCTCTCTCTCTCTCTCTCTCTCTCTCTCCTCTCCTCTCCCTCTCCCTCCCTCCCTCCCTCTTCCCCTTTACTCTCCCAGTTCGTGCTGATGTGTATCTGTGTGTCAGTGTAGTAGTGGCAGTTGTAGTAGTAGAGGAAGGAGGAGGAGGAGGCGGAGGCTGGGTTTTAAGCTTATCATCATTACTGAGTTAGCCAACTAGTACATCACAACAGCAGCCCAGAGACCACAGAATCCCAGGATTTTGGCTTTTCCCAATTTATCTGTCTGTCAGGGGGAGATTTCTCTTCTCTTCTCTTCTCTTCTCTTCTCTTCTCTTCTCTTCTCTTCTCTTCTCTTCTCTTCTCTTCTCTTCTCTTCCTTTAAATGGAAGGACTATACCATGGTAAGCATTTTATCATACAGTGGTATGTGAGTGTGGGTGGTTGCATGTGTGTGTAACCATGTTGTGTGTGCACACGTTTATGCACAAGTTTGTTTTTTATGTGTGTAAACCGCATTTGTGTGAACTTAAGTGTGTGTGATGCATTTCTATGTGATGTCTAAACATACTGTATGAACTGGAAGTATTTAACTGTAGTGTAATAATGTTGAGTGAAACTGAAGAGCAGTTATGACAGTCATTACTGTAGTCGTAAAATATAGCATTACTGATGAATGCCTGAATGAAATGAAAGTCATAATAGTAATGATGTAAATAAAGGGGAGGAGGAAGAGCTGTGAAAAGTATTTCTGATAAATGCAATTTTGCCGTTGTTAAAGTAGTGATGATGCCCTGGATGATGATGAGGAGGAGGAGGAGGAGGTAAAGAAGGAGGTGGAAGAGGGTGGCAAAACTGTAACATAGACTCACCTGCATGCACATTTCCAGTTGATTAAAAAAAGAGCTGAAATGATTAGTCGATTGAGAAAAAATCAGTAATTTTTGGCTTCTGCTTCCACTGTTGTTTTATATCTTAAGGTATTTGAAGGTGTAATCTTTGGCCCTTGGATATTGTGATGTGACATTTTTATGTTTCTGATATTTTATCGACCAAATAATTGAGAAAATGAAAAGTTAGTCCCTGGCAGTGAAACCATAGCAGCATTTATCTGAGCATTTTAAGCTCTATTCTGCTGCACAATGATGATGGAGGCATGTGCTGTGTGAGGAGATGTGAGTGTTTGGTTGCCTGTATGTAGGAGGCTTCAACTTCAAGTGTGCATGTGCAGTGATGATGGGGGTAAGTGCTGCCTGTGTGTACTTATGTGTGTAATTTTGTGTGTTTGTGTGTGTGTGTACGTGTGGGAGGCAGTATGTGTGAGAGAGATGATATGTGTGTCAAATTAGTGGGTTGTGTTTGAATACAAGTGTGCATCTTTATGTACAGTGTTGCCGATGTGGCTTTGCGTGTAGGCGTTGGTGTGTATTTTTGTGTGTTCTGTGCACATTTGCGCTTGTGTGTGTTGTTTGTAATTGTAAGTATGTAAGTGCAATCCCCCTGCGGCGTTTTGTTTCTAGGTTAGATCATCTATTTTTCAGTGTGTTTTAATATTTCGATCTTGGTTCATAATTGATGGAGTTTGCTAAACAAGAAGCAGAGCAAATAAGCTTCCTTCCCTCTTACACACTGACACACACACACACACACACACACACACACACACACACACACACACACACACACACACACACACACACAGTACACTACACCTTTACCTGCTTTACATTCGAGCAATGTACCTGACACTCCTTCGTTGGTCCTGTGATTACCGGAACAAGTGTGATAAGGAGGCACAACAGATAAGTGCATCTATAAAAAAGTAAGCTTTTAATTATGTAACCTAAAATCACAAATGTAGCTCAGAAGGATTTACTGTCTGTGTAGATAAAACATCCTCAATCCAGATCAACTCCACAAAAATAAATAAAATACTACTATTACACAAAGGTTTGGAATTAGCCATCTTAGCATTAAATATACATGTTAGGGTGCATTAGCATAGTCTGGTACTACTTAACTAAAATCTACCATCAAACAGAGCATAAAGCCAAGCCAGTAAGGATTTGCGCTCACCGGCCAATCAGAACCGAGGTTTCATTTTTAGCCTTGCACACCAGTTCCCCAGTGTTTTCTATCATACAAAATCAAAGAAGCATTCAATATTTAATGTTCCGTTTGATTTTCTTCTCCCTAAGAAAACATGTTTTTAGTTGGTAAGCAAGAGTGAATGTATGCTTTAACCCACAGCTGGGACTTTAATTTGCTGTTAGTAATGTCAGATGTGTTTTGATTTTTTTTTTAAAAACAGAGGCTGGTATCTTTTTTTTCTTTTTTTTAACAGTCATTTTACAGCTTAAGCTATCTCATCCATTCATTCGTCCTCAATCTGTTGTATTGAATTATGCATGATATATCTGGCCTGAGTGTGATACCTTAACGTGTGCGCCGCTCCAGTACGCCAGTTAGCACCTGAACTATACACACTTGACTGAGCGTGTGTGTCACAGTGTGTGCGCTTTTGCAGATAAATGTGTATGAGCAGTCATGCGTTTTACATGACCTTATTATGTTGCATCCGTGTGGGACTTATCTAGAATATGCATCATCTGTGTGTGTGTGTGTGTATTTTATCGTTTGTTAGTGTCAGGTTTGAATAATTGCTCAGTGTTTATCTGAATGTGAATAATGACATGAGAGAATGCACATGTGCCTCTAGTTGAACTCATGACCTATACAGCTCACCATGTCAGTGTTTTCCATGTTTTTCACTGTAAATCAAGTCATTTAAAAAACACTAACTTGTTCTCCTATCACATAAAATTATTTCTGCCACCTTTCTTATATCACGTTATGGATCATGGTCAAAGTCAAAACTTTGTTTAAAACCTACACAAGGACAAAACATTGCTTGTGTGTGTGTGTGTTGTGTGTGTGTGTGTGTGTGGTGTGTGTGTGTGTGATTCTGTGCATTTGTCTGTGTGTGTGTGACAGGCAGGTGTGATTGGTGCCTCAGGCGTTATGTTGTTGCATCGTAAGACTGCATGCTCCAGTAACACCCCATTGTCCAGAGGGTCACACACACACACACACACACACACACACACACACACACACACACACACACACACAGGCGTGTGCCAGCTCAGCTTGAAGGTTAACCATTAAACACTGCGCAATGAGGCAGAAACAGCTGACTGCTCTCCTTAGGTTGATTCAGTTAATTCTAACAGGAGAAGTGTTTTGAAGCTGCCACTCAGAAATGGAAAGAAAGAAGAAAGCATCTGGCTGTAATGTTAAAGCACAACATTATAAATGATAACAGTCATTTCATTTTTATGATGGGAATTTTCTCCTTAATTGAGTAAACCTTTTTCATTTCTTGTTTCTAATATTGTGTTAAGCTTTTTAACCTCTCAGTTTGAGAGGGTTTTGATTTGTAACTGTCTCAATTGCTGACCTCTCTCAAACTATGATTTCCAGTAAACTACTCATCCGAGACCAGTAGTTTAAACACGGTTGCATAGCAGACTCTCTCTTGATTGTTCTGTCTAATTACTGTTGCCCAAAAACCTGTGGTTCACATGCAATTATACACAGATTGCAGACATGGAGACAGTGGTTGTGTGTGCGCGTGCGCTTGTGTGTTTTAACTGTTTGTGTTTTTGGACTTTTAAAACAGCAGAGTGAGCGTACCCACATACATACACATGCCCACGACAGAGACACAGGGATGAAAGAAACAGTTTGTTGAGTGTGTGTGTTGTGTGTGTGTGTGTGTTGTGTGTGTGTGTGTGTGTGTGTGTGTGTGTGTGTGTGTGAGAGAGAGAGAGAGAGAGAGAGGGAGAGAGAGAATTGGTGAGACCACCATGCAACAGTCAGCATGAACTGCCAACAAGTATTAGACAGATTCAAAAAACAAATCTACATCTAAAACAGTCAGAGCTCTGGTAACTAGACATGTATCCACGTTTGTTTACCAGTCCTTTTCTCCTTATTTTTCTGCTTTCAGAGCTGTAATTCTGAGGGCAATTGTTTTGGCATAAGACTGACAGTTTTTGCGCTGCCTGAGCTCTTCTATTTATTTTGCTAGCACTCCTACGCAATAGGTTGTGCAGGTCACGAACTCATAGTAAGAAACATTTGGAGTTGCAGAGAGGGCTGTTGTGCGTCAACTTTATCTTCAGCATCTCTTCTGATAATTTTAGACAAATGGATTTCTATAAAAAATCTATGAAGTGAATCCTTGCTGCTCCTCTTCGTCTTGCTTCTCTTTCTCGACAACAGCTTGAGGAGCAGGTGTTTTGGGCTGCAGGCAGGCATGTTTGTGCGTGTGTGTGTGTGCGCGCGCATGCGCGCGCGTTCGTGTGTGAAAAAGACCCATGGCCCTCTTTGATATATGTGCAGTGGAGGCTGTTAAACAGACTGGTATGTAATTAGCACCATGCTAGCACTCCTGCAGGATATTCCTTGGAGAAAAAAATGTGAGTGAGCTATAGTCAACACTTTTCAACACAGAGTTGCTAATGATTTAAATCAATAAAGTGTATGACATAAATAACAGTCTATAAAATGTGTTTTAACTAATAATTTGTATAAAGATTGCAGTCTTCTTTCCAGCTCGTCAGGTGCTGTTTAATCTTGTTTCTCAGACATGAAAAGGCCACAGTCTCTTATGGTTTTTGGTCTAGACTACAGCAACGCTGCACATCTCAGGCTACATAGCACTTAATCTACACTGCATTCTCACAAGAGAGATGGGGAAAGACAAACAGAGTGGTGAGCATCCATGGGACAGATGGTGTCTGTAGGTTTCAGGATCCATCTAGATGTTGTTATAGACACTTTAACACAGACTCTGTCATTCTAATCAAGTCCAGATCAGTTTGCCATGGTCCATTTTAGCCACTTATCTGTTATAATGACTATCTTTGGCTTGATATCAAAGGTATAGTACATGTTAATTGAGGAAATCTGATTACATTGGAAATTTAAGAGTCCGCAGATTTACATGAAATAGTGATATATGGATTAAAGAAGTTTAATCCATCCATTTAAAGCTACGTTTCAGATCTACATTTAAGTGCCATAAAAATAACAATATTTTTAGGGCAGTAGGCTGACTGTACTTTAATTCTGACTTCTTCCGCAGACCAGTTCAAAAGGAGAAGAGTTTTGCTGCAGGAAAATACATACATAACATATTTAACCTGTCACCATGCCATTTGATGTAATGAGTGGAGCTTGTCTGTGTTCTGAGCAATGCTAAGGATTCATTTACACAAAGTAAATAACTGTTTTAAATTGTGGAATATTAATATTGCATTCACAGAGAGGAGAGTCAGTAAGTTCTTGGAGCATGTCGGATTAAAATTTCAATCAGTTGTCAATAGTTGTCTTCCTGTAATGGTGAATCCCCACACACTTCACAACTGTAGGACCCTGGTTTTGTATTACAAAGTTGATAACACACACATATACACACACACACCATGAGTCACCTTGTTGGCATTTCCTGTCAGTATGTGGGTTTTCTTCTTACCATTACATCATCTTTGTTGATGATCCCTGCTGTCAGTTCACCCCCCCTATATATATGTGTGTGTGTATGTGTGTGTACATGCTTACCCAGAGTTTGTTCGTACATCAGGGTGTCTAAAGCACTCTAGGGCACTTATCCTCCTGACCTCCTCCTACATACAACCCTATGCACTGCTCTAACTGGGTGTCAGGTTCCCAAAAGGCTTCTCCTGGGCTTCCTGTGGGAGCTTGGGAGCTGCAGTGTCGATACAGTGTACTGTACCTATTCACTCAATAATAAGAGCAGGACTGCCATGTTTGCTTTCACCTAAAAAAGCAATGAGCATTTTGTGCAAAATTCAGCTTTTGAACACATTTTCTTTTCATGTGTCTTATGTAGTAATAAAAATAAAGTCAAAATGAGTACATAATTTTACAGTGCAGCATAATTATGCTTAATTGGAGAAATATATAATAATAGTCACCTTAAATAAACTAGAACTAGAAGCATGTAAACTTCACAGCCTTTAAAAGTATAACACTTCATGTTGTAGTTCTTCACCAAACAAAGGCAAGAAGGTAGAGAGACTAACATCCTCATCTCACAGCTGCTCAGCATGAACCCAAGAACAATGCATTTCCCAATTAGCTCTTTAAACCAAGACAAAGCTTGAGCTATCATGGGGTGGAGGTAATTATGTAACAATGGGGTATTGATTTTGGAAAAATTCCATCAATATTCTGTTGAAATGTCAACATGATATTGATTGATTTTTAAGCTGTTTAATTTGGCAAGTGTCAAGGAGCTGGCACTGGCATCCCTTCTGCTGTTCGCATTCAGTAACTGAACCGTGAACGCCTGCTGTAGGACTTAACTGAATAAATTTCAGTTACGTTTTTGCTCTTAATGGATGATTTCTTTATGCCATGCCTCACAATTGAACAAACCAGCTAACTCTGTTATTTCTGTGTTTGTCTTTCAGATATTTCCAGGATTGCCTACTACACAGGTGAGCATTCAGGATCATTCAGCTTCTTCATTCATTAATAAACATATTGCATCTGCGACTCAAGTGTGGTCAGGTCACCACAAGGGGTCCCCAGTAAGGGACTGATGAGAAGTGATAATATGAAAGCTCATTCATAACCTTGGGGACAGTTTTTTTTTTTTTTTTTTTTTAAACAAATAATTCTCACTCATTGTCCATTCTATTTTCTTGCATTTTTCCATTTCTGGAGCATTTGAACGCATGTCACAGTTTTCATCGACAAATTAAAGTTGACTCAGTTGTCATGGACTCATCAATGTAAGTTCCATACTTTATGCAAACTAAGCCAACTTCAACTTGCGCAGCTAAAATCCCTGGAAACAGAAAATACTATTATGAGGAAATTAAATTAAGGTTATTATGACAAATGGTCTCAATTAAGTCCTTCCTTAGAAATGACAACAGAATGAATGTAAGCACAATTGTCATGATTATAGCTAGTAATCTCCTGAAGTATATTGAGTCAAAAAACAAATTTAATGTGGTTCCTCATGTATAATAATTGGGAGCTGCAGCCTGTAACATGCCCTGGGCTAAGGACCCGCTGTAGTCCACTTAATAGCAGTTTGCTTAGGTGTCATTCATTCAGAAAGCAGGCAAAAATGGCAACAAGAGTCAAAATAAAAAGGAGAGGAGCCTATAAATTTCACATTTGTGGTGAGAGTACCTGTATGTGTTGTTTTTTATTGTTGACATCCTCTTGTGAGAAGTAAACAGCTGAGATACTCTCAAGACCTCAAGGTGCTAATAATTGTGGTGGTACTAAGGAGAGATTCACTAATTGCTCATATTCATGTGAGTCATATTAGTCAGTGAATAAGACAATTAAACAAGAGAGAAAACAGACAGTGGGACTATCTCTGTGTGTGTTGGGCTCATTAGCGCAGACAGGAACGAGGGAAAGAGTGAACATTGCTCTAGTTGAGGGTGTGTGACTAATTGTAATCCTCACACTGAGGAAATATGTTCAACAAACAACAAACAAAATATGTTCCGTTCAAGACAGTTGTGAGTGTTGGTTTAGCTTCTGTAACCTGAGGGCAAAATTCATTTTCCTTTGTGTTACTGAGATTAGAAAAGCAGGGGAGCATATTCATGTATCATGGCATCATGCCCGGAAAGCATGCCTTGCTGGCCAGTTATAACAGATGAATTAGGTTGCCAGTGTTCTGCCTATTATAAATATCACACACAATTCCTGTTGAACCTTTGACCCAAAACACAACACAGTAAGAGCAATATCTAAAGTTTGGCTTTAAAAATTAATAGCAGATCCACAGATAAATGAATACCACTTTTCAAAGCTTTCTGCTCCCTCCAAAGACATTTCCCTCCTTTCCCAGCATAATGTATCATGTACTGTAAATGAGTTTCACAATGCCTGTTGCCAGCTGTGAGGAAGCAAGACAGTAACAATGGAATTGTCTTGACAGGATGTTTCAGGGTAATACCAATGTGTTTACTATGATTGTTTTCTTGAACGTTTATGTTTTGTTAGTCAGTTGTTTCAGGCTAAGTGTCTTCATCAGTATATTCAGCCTGTAGTCTTTTAGTTTTTTCAGATACTTCTTATTTGACCAATGATTTATCTGTCTACAGGCCATGAGGCTCACTTGAACTGTAATTAGGGCATGTCACACATGAAGCTTGAAAATATGTCAGTCATGTGAAACTGTTGATACCAACTATTACTTGACACAGACACAGGAGGAAATAAAAGTGACTTCCTCTAGGTTGAAAAAAATGCAGTGCAAGGACGTTGCCTTGCAAATATCAAATGTGCTGATTAAGTCATTTTAAGGTGCACAGTAGTTAGACATAACAGTTTGTGTTAAGATCAGTGGAACCTAATTACAACCTCATCAGGGGAAACTGTGAGGTGGCCTTTGTCCGTCGTCATTGGGCCGTGACTGGGCTGTGATATTGTAACATTTAGTCCTGACAGGGCCATCAGAAAAAGAGCGATGTAGTTGTGTGAAGTGTAATGTAGATTACAAACAGGAAAAAAAATCTGTTTGCATTTATAAGGTAAGATATGTTTGTAATTCAAATAGCCTTTGGATTTAAACTTCAAGGCACGGATGAGAGCACATTGATTGTTCATCTGATAAAAGACAGTTCAGAGGTTTACCTGCACTTTTCAGATTTTATTTGCATTTAGAAGAATGGAAGTGCTGCATTTTACTCCCCCTGCTAAAAAAATTATGTGTTCATACATACACGGCGAGATAGAAATAGAGAGAGAGAGACTTTGGCTCAGTCCCAAAAGAGCGCTTCCCATTCATGGCAACATCCGGCCCTCTGACAAAAGGCTTTCAATAGTCTACACATATGCACACTTGCGCGCGCGCACACACACACAAACACACACACACACACATACACATACACATACACATACACACTTAACGCTCACCCTCTACCAAACCCCCTGCTCCCACCAGATTTTCATAACAATGGCCAGTGCCTGAGATGGAGGACAAATTATAGGAAACCTGCACGTGCACACACATACAAACGCACACACCCAAAACACTGTTCGGCAAGCTTATCTGGTGAAACATTAAGAATTCAAGTTTCTGTGACTTTACCATGTGTGGTAGAGAATTTTTTAATGTGTTCAGTGTGTGTGTTGATGTCTGTTCAGTTCTTCAGTTGAGGATGTGCTCTGCCATATAAATGTCCATTTGATTAATGGCGGCTGGCATCTGGTTAGCAGTAACGCTCGCCACCGTAGGTGCCAGTCGCTTGTACTGTAGGATATTGTAGGTAGGTTGCCCTGGAGACGAGCCCTTGGGGCACCGGCTCAAGCACTCTGAGAGATAGTAAAGAAAATAGCATGACCCCAAAGTAGAAGATGAATAACTTTAAATGTGCAGTATGGAGTGTGATTGATTGAGACCTTGTGGTTTGGAAGTGGAGTGGTTTGCATATTGCTAGCAGCTGCTAGTTTACATGCTGGGCACAGTTAGGGCAACGTCTAGCCTCTTCTCTTCTCTTCTCTGTCGTGTCATTTATTTTATCAGGTTAGGTCATGTAAACCAGGGTTGCAACTTTTGCCTATTTGCATTATCTCTGCTGACTCAAGTGATCAACAAATAATGTGAGAAAATAATGAAAAATGCCCTTGATAATTTCCCACAAACCAAGGTCATGTATTCAGATTGCTTATTTTATTTCATCAATAGTTCAAACCTCAGATATAATCAGTTAAATGTCATATATGACAAAGAAAAGCATCAAATCATCAGACTGAAGAAGCTGCAACAGTCTTTGCTTGCGGAAGACTAAAATGTTTTGATTATTAAAATAGTTGCAGATAAATTTTCTCTTGATATACTTATCAATTAATAGGCAGCTGCTGTGGACTGTAAGAAAGTTTATGGAGTTGGGACCAGTGAACAGCTTTGAATCAGCTTTTGGAGGAGTACAGTGTACAGTGGGAGATTGTTTTTTCCTTCTCTTCTCTTTGACAGCGTAAATAGTAGTTACCTATAAGGGCTGTTTTGAGATCAGCTTCATAAACAGAAGTGGGAGGTGTCTTCAATGAATGGAAGGGACAGGATTAGCATATTAATAGTTTCTGGCTCCTCCTGCTCCCCCTGCAGCCCTCTCTTGAGCTCTCTCATTCCCCACTCAACTTTCTCTCTGTTGTGCTGCTCTGTCCTCCTTTTCCTCTCATTCAACTTGAAACAATTGCTGCATTTCTCTCTCACTCTGTCTCTCTCTCTGTCCCACTGTCTCTGTTTCCTTTGTTTTTATATCTCCCTCTTTTCTCTTACTTTCTGTTTCCAAGAGAAGAAGATAACTTTCTGTTTGTTTCTGTCTGAGCTCAGTAATTGTCTCTCCTTCTTTGTGACCGCTGACTGACTGAATATCCTTTTGGATCAAGACTGTACAAGCTAGATTTGGCTTTTAACTTTTGCCGGACAAGCGGTCCTCTCACCATCAGGGGAGCCCGAATCCTCTCCTGAGCGACAGTCGCCTCACACTTCCACGGCAACTGTGTAACTACGGAGTGCAGGCATGGAGCAGAAATCGGGCAAAAAACAAACAGAGTGTTGTCATCAGAGAGCGGCCGCAGAGGAGTAACTCAGGAGTGGACAGGAAAAGAGGAGGAGAGAAGTTTGTAGATGAGAGTAACTTTTATATCTCTGGGGATTTTTCTCGTCTTGTGCAACTGTGGATAACAGGAAAAGATTAAGAAGGCAAAACTTAACAGAGACGAAGAAGAAACTTTTTGGAGGAGAGGAATTTTAGTTTTTTTCATTTTCCCTGTTGATGTGTTTTCTGTAGCATCTTCACACTCTTCACAAAGTGTCAGTGGACCAGAAAATTGGCCTTTTTGAGGAGTTCTGCCTGTGGAAGTAATTGTTGGCTAACGAAGCTGTTGACAAAAATTGGAGACAAGGATTTCTGCCTTTGGAGACAGAGTGTGTCTGTGTCTGTGTGCAGTGTGTGTATTAGTGTTTGGATTATGTGAGTTTCGTCTTGTAGTTGTGTCAGGACCTTAGTGTGTTTATTTGTGTGACTTCGAGACTACACAAGAAGTTCACCGCGCGTGATGCGTGGTTGCGAAGCTGCGAGCTGTTTGTCTGTCCTCAGCACGGGCAGACACAGGGAAGGACAGACATGTGTTTCCATGGCGACAAGCGGCTGTAGCCCCTTCCCCATGTGTTGGGACAGAGGTATGAATGAAATTGCTGCGCATGCACACACACACACACACACACACACACAGACACACAGAAACACACTCAAGAAGCATGGAGCCCCTCCACAGAGTGACATCTGACTCCATGGGAACCGATTTGTTGTACTGCCAAAACTGCCGTTGCTCTGCAGAAGTTGTGTGTGTTTGTGTCTGTGTCTGTGTGTGTGTGTGTGTGTGTGTGTGTGTGTGTGTGTGTGTGTGTGGCAGGTTAAAGTGCTGAAAGCCAGCAGAGTGATTTGTCAACAAAAGTCATTACTACTTGAAATTGGCAGACTAACATGGGAGCACATTTTTATCTTACTGGGATATATCCCTCAGCAACTTTTCAGTCTTTCCTCTGAGTTATGTGTGTCTCTCTCTCTCAGGTGTAATTACTTGCTAGAACATATCAATTTTCCTTTAATGGAGGAGGCAGGACAAGCATAGGAAGATGGGGAAGCAGAAAAATAGAGAGTGAAAAGAGATCTCAGTATCTTTTACTACATGGTGTCAGGATTACAGCGGCTCAAATGAACAAAAATGCACACACACGTCTCTTACACTCAGCGGTGGTTCTTGTTGGCCATTCCCAGATAAAGTTTCCATGAAATTCCAGGAAGTGTGTCAATGTCGGGACTTCTTATTCAGGAAAAACGTCAGCCTGAGGGATGCATTGTCTTCTCTCTGTTACAGACACAAGTTCTCACATAATGAGCCTTGACCTGGACTGCACCTCTGTCTTTTTTATTTCTCTCTCAGGTGTCTTATTTGTTCAGTGTGTTTCATGTTGCTGAAGTATGTCACATCAGGAACAGACGTTTTTCTGTGCAAGGTTTATTTCAGGTTATGATAGGAGCAGTCAGTCTTCAGGTTTGAAATCACTGGACTAACTGGTTGAGCAGTTAATTGAGAAAATAATAGAAGGGGTTTGGAAGTTGAAGAGTTCACCTTTTTTCTGATTCAACTCAACTTCAACTTCATTTCTCTAACGTCTGATTTGCTCTCCTCTCGTCCCCAGAATATGACAGACACCTAGCAGCTGCAGTGTCAGCAGGGAAAACCATGGCGACGGCCTACCTGGACCCCAACCTGAATCATGCCCTCCTGGGAGGTGCCAAGTCACGGCTGAGCGCAGGGGGGTCGGACCGAACCATGGCTGGCTCCGTGGACAGGGTCCTCAAAGTCTTCCATCACTTTGAGACCAACACTGAGAACAGCTGCTGGTCATCCAATATCAGATATGGAGATGCAACTGATGTCAGGGTAAGAAGACACACGTATTGTATGTATAAGGGGGGACAAAATATTGGAGACACCTAAATCCAGTCCATAACAGCTCAAACTATGGCATCAAAAGTGCATAGAAGAAGTTCAAGATGGGTTTTATTTATTAATTTTTTTCTTTCTGTCATCAAATTCAAAAACCACCAATGAGTTAGACCGTCTCCATCTCTCATATATTTGGATTTTCCTACCCTGTCTGTGGCTCTCAGCCCCAAGACCATTTGTTCCAACTGAAGATGTAAATCCTAAAAATGGGTCACAACTATATATCTTCATTTTAAAAAAAAGAGTTCTCAATAACTTCCTAAAACAGCAAGGGGCTGTAGTTGTTTCCAAACATTACTCAAACAGGAATAATGTTCATTTGTTTAGGACTATTTTCAGCCACATTTGGTATTTTTGTGATTATTTAGAGCAGCAGGACAGTGTGGGTGGGATTGACTCATTGTAAATTACAGTGCAAGGATGTGGTTCATTAATGTATTTTTAATCACTTTTGGACAGCACACGAGGTCATTTGAATAAGATATATTAGGCTTTCGGTGATACAATACTTATTATTAAGATCCGTTCATTGCTGGTTTTACAGGTTCTGTTTTTTGATATTAGAATTCTACCAGAGACTCTTAAAGTCAATAACAACCTAAGAAACATCACCATGGCAACATTACACATCGAGCACAAACACAGTAAATTATGTACAGCAAGTCGACTAAGAAGACATTATAACCTTTAAAGTGTTGTGTTTGTGCAAGGCAATTGCATTGGATTTCACTCCATTGTGTAGACATGTTCATGATACTGCTTGCTATATGTTGCAGTTTACCCCTAGCAGTAGTTTTAAAGGTGGTTTTCTGCTGTTTGTCCTTAGCTCAAGGTCCTAGCTGTCTGCTCTACTAAAAGACACTCAGCACAATGAGAATATTTTGCTTGCAAATGCATATTACCTCAGGACACCATCTGTATGTGTGTGTGTGTGTGTGTACGTGCATGTACCAGTGTAGGTTAAAGGTTTACTTAGCAGTATGCTTTTAGATCCACTCCCATGACACAGAAACTACTTCGCAATGCTCAAACTTTAGTGGTCACACAGAATACGTCACAGCAAATATTCCTCTCCTCTCCTCTCCTCTCCTTCAGTATCTAGGTCAGACCCCCTAGCGTTTTACATGGCAACACACATGGTTCTCTGAGCATTATTGTGAGCGCGTGTATGATGTCTGTCAACTTGTTTGGGTGGGAACGTCATGTTAAATCGCTCCAAGTCACCTACACACATATACACACACACAGACAGACTGATGCCCTCGTTGACCTGATACAAAATGCCGGATATAAACATTAGTGCAGTTGGTGCTCTGACTTCTTCATAGACTTGCTAAATGTTTTTATCCACTGGGCATCTTTGTTTTATTTAAAAGTCTCCAAACATACATGTGTTGAGCCACTTCAACTAGGACAGTACCAGTGTAGATAAAGAGGGAAAGACTCTTTAATTCAGCCCAGTTTAGTCAAATATACCACAGTGTTGAGTCTCACAACAATTCAAAATGACATTTTTATTGCTTCTTATTTTAAATCTTAAAGTTTACCTAACCGTGCAGGGGAAGTGGTTAAAAAAAATCTGTAAATCACATAAAATTGTTGACTTTTTGTGTCCAGGGAATCATCCAGAAAATTCTGGACATTCACAAAGTGCGCTGGACGTCTTGTTTCGGCCTGCGTCTCAGCAACAGCCAGTCCAGAGACCAGGTGCACTGGCTTCATCCCGATATGGGCGTTTCCCACGTCAGAGAGAAATATGAACAGGCACGACCAAATGAGGAGTGGAGGTAAGAGAAGACAAGTGTTTGTGTATATACATCTATCAAATATCAAACATATTTTGTGTTATTTGTCTTTCATATATTGTCTGCTGTGATCTGTCTGATTTGTATCTATTTTAAGATTTGTCACTGTGTATGGATGGTCCAAAGATGTTTGCTTTTTGGAAATTAATAAAGTTATCTAACAACCTCAAAACGATATTAGCCAGTGTTGTAGGATGGGCTTTACCTGAGATTTTAGACAAAGTTTAGTCTTTAAGTTCACTTTAGATCCTGAGGCAGGTGCTTGAATGTCCTTAACAAGCACCTCTCTGAGAAAAGCTGTGAGGTTACACTTTATAAACAGTCCCCTCCCTTGGTTAGACATGACTTATCTGGCCTTGTAAATTCAATCGAAATTCAACAGCCTGTTCTATTGTACACCAAAGTAGCAGGAGTGATTTATTTCAAACAGCATCGTGTAAAACAATGTGATCCGTCTGCTGTGTGGTGATGGGAGGCCATGTGTGTGGTTGTGGTGCTTTGGCAGTTTGGATGTTAATGCACTGGTATATATTACGTTTTATTGTGGCACTCTTGGTGCTAATGCTATTGTGAGGTGGAAACCTTTTGCACTGTGGACATAAAGAGAGAAAGAACCAGATGCCTGCTTTATCGAACCAAGTCAACAACTCTCTCTGCCTGTGTGGGTCTTTGCTCTACTGATCTTCCAGCCGGTCTTATTTGCATTCTTGCATATTGTTTTTTTTTTTTCATCTCCTCCTTATGTCTGTCTCTCCCCTCTCCTTCTGCAGTCCTCTTTATTCTTCTACTGAGCATCATCGTTTTGACTTTTTTCTTGACATTTTAATCTTTAAAACTGTGTATATTCCAAACATCCAATCGTCTCCTTCTTTGTCCCCGCTGGCATTAGCTCACTACACACTGTTCTTTCTTATTATCGGCTCGACTGGATTATGTTTTAACTCATTCACAAAATTAATTAGTGGCACATTCTATGTGTTTAGCATTTAGTGTGAAGCTGGTAGCTCAGGCTGCCTGCCAAACATACCCAAAGCATATTTGCCACATTCCACAACTTCTTAAACTGAGTCATTTAAACGTTTTACCACATAAAAGACTTGTCCCAGCATTGTAGTAATATAGAAGCTTCAAGTCTCAGCTAGTGCCTGATTTTTGCTGTTTTAAGCTGTAAAACTCATATTGGTGCAGCTCTAACACATTCACTCTCCCCTTCTTCTTTTCCACCATAGGTATGAATTAAGGATCCGGTATCTTCCAAAGGGCTTTGTACAGCAGTTTACAGAAGACAAACCTACACTCAACTACTTCTACCACCAGGTACCCACACAGACATTTTATTTTCTACCAGCAGCCAGCACAGAGACATATGGCATTGCTAGTAAGTACTAGTAGTGTGTGTTTTCCTTTGGGTAATCTAGGTCAGTAGCACTGTGTTTGTGTTTGTGTGAGAGGTAGATGGTTTGCCATTTGTTTCTCTGGAGGACTAAACATTTTAATAAACATGTTTTGTTGTTTGTATTTGTGTCCTTCAGGTGAAGAATGACTACATGACAGAGATTGGGGATCAGGTGGAACAAGATGTAGCTCTCAAACTGGGCTGTCTAGAAATCAGGTGAGACATGGCTCACAGTACTGACCAGTGACTTGAGATCAGTGCTTTTGTTTCCACTGCACTGTGTCCATTTCTTCATGTGTTGGTGTGTATTTTCTTTTTCGATTTTGTTTGTCTCAAGTCGTAGTTAAAGAGACAGTTTGAGATGTTTTCTTCACCAGTGGACTTGCATTAGTGTTAAACAGTCTGTGTTTACCCTTGAGCGACACTGATAATTCTTGCCAATGTTTGTCAATGTTCATTAATCATTGAACAAAGCAACAGATATTTCTATTTCAACTTTAATTTCATCGTAGCGTGTCTTCTTTTCTGTGTACAAACAGGGAATACATTTAAATCCCTAGACATTTTGGTCAAACAAACAAACAAACAAACTTTTAATATTCCTTTAATGTGGGTTTGTCTGCAGTGAATGGAGCTGACCTTGCTCTCTCTCTCTCTCTCTCTCTCTCTCTCTCTCTCCCTCTCCCTCTCCCCTCTCTCTCTCTCTGTCCCACTGGTTTCAATTCCAGGAGGTTCTTCAAAGAGATGAGAGGAAACGCCCTGGATAAGAAGTCCAACTATGAACTACTGGAGTAAGTATTTTCTTCATGGGCAAAGCACGGCAGCAGCAAACACACCCAGTGTGGCTCCTCACTTTTTCTGCCACATGCTTTGTCTTACCTGGGAACATGTTATATAAATGCCACAAAAATAACTCAGTTTTTAGTACAGTGTAATCCTTTTCCTAGAAAAGTCTGGGAACATTTAAAAGTCTGGAACTGGTTCAGTTTTATTGTCGTCCAACTTTGATTTGTTACATGTACTAGTGTGAAAACAGTCTGCAGTCTAGCTCCAGTTATCATTTTCAACACTGCCTAAACCTTGACTTTGCTACTTGTATTCATTTCCATGTCCACTTATGTTGATTTTTTTGACTGGCTGCTCTGTCTTGTTTGCGGCATTTGTCCATCCACGAACAGCTCCCCGCTAGATGGATGTCTATGAAGACCATTAACAAACTCTGGCTCTAACGAGGCTTGGCTCTTAATGTGGTCTGATTCTAATGAGCTGCCCTTTTCCAGCGAAGTCTTTCTCTCTGTCCATCAGCTTAACGAGCTCTCCAATTAACTGAGAAGAATGCGCACTATCTTTCAGAGATCTCTTTGTCTCTCCTCTTCGTCCTCTCAGTCCATCTCTGTCTATCTCTGTCTATCTGTCTCTCTATGCGCTCATCCTCTATTTTTGTCTGTTTTCCTCCTGTGTTATTCCTCTCTTTGTTTTCTGTCTTTCCCTCGCCGCATCTCTCTGTTGATTGGAAAAAGATGTTGTGTCATGCATATTTTAAACCAACAAGAGAAGGAGAGCGAAAGTGCTGTCGGGGGTTTGATACACCAAGTTGACAGTTGGCCATCAGGGGTTGCTGGGCATGTGTTGAGCTTTCGTGGGTAAAAAAATTGCCAAGACATTCTGGGTACTGTTGGACACTGTTGGCTCCAGTCAGCCCTTAAGACATCAGTGACACACTTGTTTGTTCAGCTTAACAAATCAGTTATTTCACTAATTTATTTTCCCACTTTCACCCCTGCTTTTACTCTTTCAACAGCATTCATTTTACATGTCCACAATTTCAAAATTATTACAGAATCATTTCCTGGAAAGAGCTTTATAAATTGGCACTGCTGGCTGTAGCTGTCAGTAGTCCTCATGGTTTATGAGCAAATGCAAAACGTTGAATCAGTCGGCCTTTGTCAGCGCTTGTCCTCTGTAATGATAATAATAGTCTGAGACAGATATTTGACCTATGTTGGAGTCAACAGAAGGGAGAGGGGATGATGTAAGGCCTCAGCCTTTGCCGAACTCTCTCTTTGCTCTTTCTCTCCTCCTCCCCTTGTACTTGTCTTTTCTCTAGAGGAGTTTGAATCATTAGCTTGCTTCCTGTTTTAGCTCTGTTCATCTTTCTTTGTCTCTGTGGTCTCCCTCTTTGTACTCTTCCCTGCCTCTCTCCATCTCTCTTATTTCTGTTTTCGCTCAGCCCGCGTCTCTTAGGAAAAGATGAGTAGTGCTCTGGAGTCAGCACTTAGTCATAGCTTTCTGTTTCTGTTTTCTGTTGCTTGTCTTCAGTTGCCCGTCTGTCTCACTGCATCTGTCTGTAGCTGTTGTTAGTAATTTCTCAGCAGAGGAAAAAATAAGCTGTTGAGATCAGATAAAGACAGAAGTGCTTGCCGATTAACATTCCTCATTGTAATTTTAGCATAATAAACATGCTCCTCTCTGTCTCTCTTTACAGGAAAGATGTTGGTTTGAGGCGCTTTTTCCCAAAAGAACTGTTGGATTCAGTCAAGGTGAGAATAATGACTTAGATTTTTCATTCATTCACTTTCTCTTGAAATATTTGTGGAAGAATTCACTCACTAACAGGGTTCATGATCAAAACTTTGATGCCCTGACTGGGTGAGTAAGTAGTGCTCCCTCCACACTCAGCAGCTGCTATCATGGTGCTCCATCTGCCCCGCTGGAGTTGCTCAGTTACCACAAGAAACCAAAGCATGTGGTTTTATAGGCAGCTCCCTAGTACAAGTGGAGGCTCCTCTGAGCCAGTTTTTGAACTGTGTTGCTTGATGTGTTGTCAGACTCAGTCTGGTCTGGCTGGCAAAGTGTGAAGCAGTCCAAGACTCCCCAAGACTGAAATGAAATCTTAGCCAGTTTAGATGAATGGAGATGAGTAAGAGAGTGAATAGGAAAATAACACACTCTTACTAGAAAACCTACTGACATACTATATATAGATCAATGATGAATGTAGTTTTCAACGTTTCCCTTTCTGCAAGCTTTACTCTTAAAGGAACAGTTTGAATATTTTGAGAAATACCCGCATTTGCTTTCTTTCGGAGTTAGACAAAAAGAATGATATCACTCTCATGTCTGTCCAGCCTCTTAGCTTAGCTTAGCGTAGCATAAAGAATGAAAACAGGAGGAAACAGTTAGCCTAGCTGTGTCCGAAGGTAACAAAATCCGTCTACCAGCGGATTTTGAGTTGTGCTGAAATGTGTTTCACACAAATCTTCAGCACCCTGCATTCCTAGCTTTAATCAAATTGGTTAGGAGATAAATTGAAATATTAAATTAAGTGAGTCAGTTTGTTAGACTAGGGGCTTTGACATTTTTGGTTGTGCACGTTTATATGTGATGACTGGATGCGCTTGTTTAATGAACCGTGTCTGTGTCAGTGATAAATTTACGGCACGTGTTTGAGGGGAGGGTCTCAGTGTTTGTCTTTATATATATATATATGTGTGTGTGTCTATATGTGTGTGTCTGTGTGTGTGTGTGTGTGCGCACGTGAAAGAAAGGCACAGTGACCCGAAAAGGTCTAGATGTCAGCAGGCGGGCAGACAGATGCTCTGCAGAGGGAGAAAAACTGTGTGTGATGTGTGTGCGCGACCCTCAGGTCATGTTTAAACCCACTTTCTCTTTCCAACAATGAGGAGGGAGGAGGAGGCGACATTGTGTGTCTTCTTCACCCCCCCCTCCCTGACTGTGTCTGTTAAGCCCTGCTGACTCCCCCCTCATCAGCTGCCCATATACCTTCTTTACCCCTCTCCTCTCCTCTCCTCTCCTCCCCTCCTTTCTCTCATTTTCTGCTCCCTCTGCAGACATGACAACATATACTCCCCTGAGGCTCGTTTTATAAACCACGAAGATGCACACAATGACGCACATAACACACACATCCAGAAATTGGCAGATGTGACTTGATTATCGATGTCTGGGCTGATGTTGTAATTTAAGAATGGTTTATTTTTACATTTTTATTATATAAATAGATCATTTAGATGTATAGTATAGCATGTGATGACGCAAGTATACAAAAGGAAAATGAGTATTACTTACTTCTCAGATGGAAGAATGTGAAAATAAACATCTTTAAGGCCATTTTTCACTTGTAATTATGTATTTTGTATCGTAATGAGTCTTCAATAGACCAAACAGTTGATTAATTTATCAAGAACATAATCGACAGATCAGTCAGTAATGAAAACAATTCTTATTTGCAGCCCTGATGAGGTAATTGCGTCTCCGTATGAGTATTTCTTTGGTTCAGTTAAAAGCAGCTGCAATAATGTTAAGCTTTCTGACACATCTGCTGCTCTTTCTGTTGCACACATACGTGGATATGTATCAAAGTTGTGTGTGTCAGAGAAAGGGAGAGAGAGAGCACAGCTGTCATTTATGTTTCTGTCGGTCACTCTGGTGAAAGAGAATGGTAGTCATTTAATAGGATTATTCTCCCTCAATGGACTCAACTTCTCTCTTACACACACACACACACACAGACACACTCTAACCCCAGAGCAGATGGCTGTGGTAGTAAACAGTGACTGATGGTGGCTGTTATAAAGAGCAGGGTCTGTTCATTCATATCGACAGGCTGGGCACCAGGTTTAGTAAAACTGACCTTTAGTAGCTTTGGATGTCTGACTTTGATCAACCAGGTCCAGCTTGAGCTGAGGAGTCTGTTTCTCTTGTCAGAGCAATAACACACTGAATCACTCTCACACTTAATGAAAGCAAAGATTGGCACAATACTGTTAAATGATTCTGCACTGAGATTTATTGTAAATGTTTTCATAGATTTAATATACAAATGTATTGGTTATCTAGAAATTTAGTTTGAAAATGGAGAAATATCTGAGGAAAAATTGTGTCATGCATACCATGATCCAAATGCATTACCATCAATGAAATGTCTAAACAATGGTGAGGGGACTGTCTTACTATTTAAATTGAAGTTTTTTAATCTGCTGACTTTGGGATAAAGAGCAACAAGGATTACTAGGACAGTCTCCTCTGGCTTTTAATTGTTCCTAATTTAAATATTTGTTTAATGTTGGTTAAGGTTTGTTTATACAGTTTAAGCAGATTTTATCATAATTTATTTATATTTGGTTATGTATGTTTTGTAATGTTCTACTCATCACAGTGGATCTGGGTTGTGTGCAATACTAGTCTCTTATAAACCACCAGTGTTCTGTCTGCACATCAGCAGGAATAATGACTCAGTAACAGATAAATAATAATAATTATTCATCAATGGGAGGTTAGTGTCAGAAACTCAACCAGCAGAGCCAGAGCACGTGTCCAAGGCTAACGTGCTGACTGATGAGTTATTTCTCAACAATAATGATACTTATTATGAGTTTCAGTGGATCTTTGCTCTGCTGAAGAGTATCTGAAGAATAATCTCTTTTCTGTGATGAAGTAAATGTAATAATTTGTGATGGAAAGTTTTACCAGTAGAGGACACTTTGTCAGAACATAGTATTGGACCAAACGTCCAAATTACTTCCAGCCAGTGCAAAGCACAGCTGAGGAAACATAGTGACATAATACACACCATCACCATTCTACAGCTGTGAACAGACTGATGGATTTTACCAAAGTTAAAAAAAAATACTGTGTAAATGCTGTGACTGATCAGCCGAGCGGTCCAATTGTTGTTATAGTGAAGTGATAGCCACTCGCCATACTTCCTCTCAGGAAGGGTGGACACTTGGGACTGACAGTATCCCCTGTGTGTTTGTGTGTTTGTGTGTGTCTGTGTGGTTGGTGGAATTCTAGGAATTAATGATGATCCTATCAAGAGCACGAAGAACACACATGAGCGTGTACGCAGTATATTCTGTAATAATACTATATGTGTGTTATGACATCTGTTGAAATGACACACAGAAACTCACAGAGCTGAACACACTGGGGCATTGTAGATACGTGTGTGTGTGTGTGTTTGTAGATGTGGGTTTGTGAGGTTCTTGATTCCCTCAGGCTTAATGAGTAGACATCTGACAACAGGGCTCTGTAATGCTGAAATACAGTATAGATGAGATAAGGCTATCACTGTATTTACAATAAAAAAAAAAACAGCAATAGAAATAGATAGAAGCTGAACACAATAGATATTAAAAAAGAATTAAGACATAACTATCTTAATATGAATGAATGTGCCCCCGCCAAAAAAAAATTACACATTTTATTTAGATATTTAGACCAACCTGAAATTAGTCAGTAGCATTTTTGTTAGATTTGTTGTCAATAAATCAATGTAACTGACATTCTTTGTAATAATCATAGTTGTGAAACTGCTCATTTATTTTGTGCAGAATGACCTAAATGTGATGTACCACTCTACTGTAAATCTGCACATTTTTTAAGCCTGGTCTGTGCTGCACTAAATCGCCTCTAATCTTTATCTTAATCTATATGTGGAGTTATTTATATCTTGGGGCTCTCCGGACAATGGCTGTGCTTGTGTGAATGTGTGTGTTTCCACATTATGTACGGGGAAAGGGTCACAAAGGTCCTTTGTTAAATCCTCATATAAATCATGGTATTTTCAGATATACATCGGATATTGAGGATTATGTGCGCAATATTGTGCTTGTATGTGCATATGTGCATTTTGTATCTTTATGTCTGAAGCTGTAAAGTATAGAGAGGATTGTAAATGGCAGAATAATGTTCCTAGATGGATTTTCTTTCCCATCTGTCTCCTCTGTGGTGACATAACAGACCTAAAAAAAAATAAAATCAGGTCTGACAGTGATTGTAATGCCAGCAGGGAAAATGCAACTGTCACTCTGAAAACCTGTGACGGCACTTTGTGTGTGGTATATTGTGATCTAAGTTACTGTGTAGATGAATGGACAGACTCTTTGATGTTTAATTGAGTGGTAACTAACATCACCAATGTGTCTCTGCTAAGATATTGATCTGAACTTGGAGTGGCCCTACAATGAAGTGCTAAAGTCAATTTGATTGAAACCAGAGTGGACTATTAGTCAATCAATGTCTTCCTCTCTTAGTTTCTCTGTCACCATGTTCCCAAACTCTTACACCTCATCGTACACTTCCCTCTCCCAGCTGTAAAATCTGCTGCTGTATCAGCTTGATAACATTTAAATAAAATGACTTATTAATCTTTATTTCCTTCATCCTCTCTCTGTCTTTATTCTTTTCAGGCTAAAACTCTCCGTAAGTTGATCCAGCAGACGTTTAAGCAGGTAGCCAATCTCAACGACGAGCAGTGCATCCTGAAGTTCTTGGAGATACTTGCTCCAATCTACCGCTATGATAAGGAGTGCTTCAAATGTGCCCTCGGGGTAGGTTTCTTTAATTCTTGCCTCCACTTTACCCTGCCCTGATATACCATGAAAGCTCTGGTTAGTTGTGTTAGGTCGACCCCTGTTGTTAGCATCTGGTATTGCATGTATCAAGGATGTCATGGTACTCTGTCCCACAGAGTGTCTTACAGGCCTCTGATGCGTAAATGACATTTACTTATATTTATCTTCAACTCTTCTCCCCTCCCTTTCCCTCAAATGGTTATTCTGTCTCTCCCTTTCCAACTCCAAATCTCTTTTTCACTCGCCACAGTCCAGCTGGGTAATCCAGGTGGAGTTAGCTATCGGGCCAGAGGAAGGGATCAGCTACCTCACTGACAAGGGATCCACAGTGAGTTTTTCCAGGAACACATTGTTATAACACAGCCAGGGTTTATCAGCAGCTGGCTTCTACTGATAATGTTCTGCCAAACCAAGTGTTTTAAGGCCCACAGCAGGGAGCACTAACTTCAAGTGAAAGTACAGGCATTGTTTAATTTCTGGTCTTTTTGTTTTGTCTTTCTGTTTTTGTCCCCAGCCTACCCACCTAGCTAATTTTAACCAAGTTCAGTCAATCCAGTATTCGGCTACGGAGGAGAAGGACAGAAAAGGCATGCTACAGGTCAATGTAGCTGGAGCTGCTGAGGTACAACCAGTCTGTCCGTCTGCCCAACTGTCTCTCTGTATAAAGTATATGGATTCACTGTCTGCATGTGCTGAACATATTTTTTTAAAGGATAGCATTACAATTTGATGAGTTGTAATAACTCATTTACATTTTAGCCACCTGTTTTCCATTTTCATGTAGTTCCATTCATGTTGGGTGTTTTAACATAACAGGGGAGTACCCACTTCTCCCGCTTCTTTTTATGCATTGTGCTATGGTTTACCCTGCTTCACTCAGAGGTAGAGAATTTCTGCTGTGCCCATTCAAAAGAAGTGAGTGTCTTCTGTGATTTTTAGTATGGTGTGATGTGAAGGTAGAGATTTCAGCAGCAGTAGCCTGTCAAAAATGGAGAGAAAAAAGAGCACAGTCACAACAATGGTGTGTGCTGTGGTTAAACTTGGACCCTGGTGTGATTATGCTGATCCTTGTGGAAAAAATTATGTTTCTGTTGATGGAAATGTACATTTATGTTCAAAAATGATGAGCCTAAAAGAGGCTCTTAATCTTTAATTCTGAGTTGCTTACAGCAAAACCATTTGGTGTCAAAGGTTTGTCAGACTCTTGGCCTTATAGTAGGACAATGATATGGACAGAGCAATGCAAGGTACACCAAGTTCTCTCACTCTCTGGAGGCATTTGTGTTGATATTGTATTAGTCCTGATGACCACTCTGGCCTCTAGTGGACTCTGAAGAACCATAAGTTGTGCCCATTAAGGTGATTAGCTCTATTACTTAGCCCTCTGTGTGTGACTGAGACTGACAAAGAGATTATCTGGGTTTCCATGTATAGACTGCATATAATGGTTCTAATCACAGAGGAATGGTTTCATAACACCTGCTGCTGTACGAGTGGAGTCTTTATGGTATTGAATTGACTTACACACACCCACTATGTGTGAGAGAGAGGAGATTTCCCCTGATGTAAGGAGCAGCTGGAAACCCCCACTGTGCTCTTACGCATAAGAGTGTGCGTGTGTCTTTTGAGATAATGGCTCTTTGTAACAGGCCCTCCACTGTGTGTGTGTGTGTGTGTGTGTGTGTGTGTGTGTGTGTGCGCGCCTGCACAGCCTCTCACAGTTACAACAGCGTCACTTACCATGGCAGAGAACTTGGCTGACTTGATTGATGGTTACTGTCGGCTCATCTCCATGGAAACTCATTCCTTCATTGTCAGAGTTCAGAAAGGTATGAAGCTGTAGTTTCCTCCTTTTTGCTCAGCTCCTCAGAAAAAAATAGCATAGATGAACATAATTTAAAAAAAAACCATGAGCTCTACATTTTAATGTTGACAGTGACAATTAACAGCTACAGCAATTATGTTTATGCCATTGATAACATGTTATAAACTCCTGTTTGAAGTCTTGTATGTTCACTGTTCTCCATAATTATCATTCTGATGCTGATGATGTGTGTTTTTGTCCTCTAGAGGGAGAGAGAGCTCTGCCTTCCATCCCAAAGTAAGTACCAGTCCCATTCTTAGTTTTGTTACAGTAAAAAAACCAAAATAATCCAAAGCATTTTTTTGGTCAGAGGTGTAATTAAACAGATTTGTTGTTTGTTGACTGTGTGAGGTAATTTTTGTCAGAATACTAGTCCTGTACTAGTCCTTTTTTTTATGCCAACACCAATGGTAATAGTTATTCAGTCAATGATCATGTGTGTTTTAAAGCTTTAGTACAGCTGATAGCAGGTCAGCCACCTCGTCATTACCTGAGAAATCCTTGACATCAGAGTTCCTCTGAAAACAAAAGGGCTGGAGTTACTACCCTGTTTAAGAAGAATATTAAATCAGGCGTATGGACTCTCAGGGCAGTGTCAGTTTCAACAACTATGTTTAGACACAGGCACTTTCCAGAGAGGCTGTTATTGCTGCAATATAAGTTAGAATATATGTAGTTCCTGTTTTCCAGAACAAGCCACTTTGACGTTTCTATTAGGAAACTTCTTGTGATAGCATTCTTACAGTGTCATTTTATGCTTGTTCTGCTCAGTACTATGGTTTGAATGCATCTTCTCAACTCATGCTGGTAGAGATCAATTGGGCTGTTTATGTTTATGTTTATGTGGGGCTATTTATTTTTCTGTACTATGTAGATGCATAAATAAATCAAAACCAAAAAGGCCCCACAACCACCCAAATACTATTTAGCTGTAATGCAACCCTTTTTACTAAAAGCTAATGTGAGTGTTGCATCAGAAAATCTAAACTGGGAAAACCAAATATATTCAGTGTTTTCCTCCAGAATGAGCCTTTTTTTTTTTTTTTAAGGATTTTTGGCAGCGGGCCTCAGAGCTCATTGTGTTTGTTTATCTGTGACCGTAGCAGCCTTGGGCGTTGGTGTGTCCACCTTTCACTGTCAACTGCTCAGATTCAGAAACTTTTTGCTTACTTTTAGTCATTTCAACTGAAGTCTCCCTCTTCGTTTTTCTTCCTCTCTGTGTCCGTCTCTGGTCAAATAAGGAGATAAGTTTAGGAGCCAAATATTTTCCACTTAGGGTTTTTAAACACTCTGGTAGTCTCCTCCTCTTTCTCTCAGCCTCTCACTCTGACTTTCTCTCTCTCTCTTTGCCCTCTGCCTTTCTTTTTCTCTCTGCCCGTTGTGGTCTGTGATGTAAAGATAGTAGTAGAGCTCAGATGACACAGACAGAGAGAGACCACGGCAATAGGCAGAGAGATAATTGAAACAGTACGTGTTAGTTTACAGATAGTGATAGCAGTATTTCCTTTTTCCATCCTGGGGAGCCCTGAATGTGGAGAACAGTTTCCACTGTTTATTCTTTATAGGAAATCTGATGCTGAAAATTGCTGAAATGTTTTGATTGAACATTGGTATGTTTATTTAGTTTTACCTGAGTGTTAACCTCTTTTACTGTTGTGTGGGTCTTGGCTAATTTACCATACTCTCCCGTTTTTCCCTTTTTTCTAGAGTGTCTAACAATGAGAAGAAGTTAGAGGCAGTCAGGAGTGGAGTAAGAACGATCTCTGTCTCAGGTAAGATAAAGAAATCATACACGCAGACTAACAAATTGACTTGTTTAGGGGTGAGATGAACACAGTGTCAGCTGCTTTGTCTACAACTATTGTCTTTTCTTTCTGTCTTTCCATTTCCTCCAACATCTGTTTTTTCTCTTCGTCATTTTTTTCCTCTTCTCATCTCTCATTGTTTTCTCCTCTGTTGGGACTGCCTCTCCCTCTCTCTCTCTCTTCATCCCATCCTCTCTGTTCCTTAATTTCTTTTGTTTACTTCCTCTTCTCCCCCCTCGGTCTCTCTCACATCTCCTCCCTCTGCACTCCCTCGCATCCATTCACTCTTTTTTTTTTTCTTCCTCTCACACTCTGGTTGTCTTTCAACCCCACCCCTTCCTCATTGGCTGAAGACCTAGTGACATCGACACCTCCTAAGCCAACCAAGGCGCGGCGTTTCCTCCTCCCCTTTGTCTTCTGTTCAGATTCGCCACCCAATGGTATCCTCAGCTCTCACTGGACAGTTAGTAGGGGAGCGTATCCACAAAATTGTGATGTGGCGGAATAAAAACACATCATGTTTTTTGGGTAACTCTGCGCACAGATCCCATCCAGAAAAGTCTCAGAGAAGCCACGTAAAACTTATTTTGGCTTCCTTGATCAATTTATATCACTTATTTGTTTCAGAAAAATAATACCCACTCAAAATATTGGCACAAATTTGGCAGCTTTTTTTTTCCTTCAGATTTTTTATGTAAAATTCAGATGGTTTTGTGGATTAGTTACTGAATCCAATCATTTTTAAGGATGCTCTCTTCTACTATACTGTCTTTGTCCTAACCGCTTGGTTGCTTTGACTAATTCAGTCTTACACGAAGGAGCAAACACAATTTAACCACAATAACTGGTTGTGTGTTGCTGCATATAACCAAACCAGTGCTCATTAAAATGACTGGGACGCAAATGAAAAAGACTCTGAGGGATATCTCCTGTAAAACCTGGGGTTTGTGTGTGTTTTTGATGCACTAGTAATTGTTTTTCTTTGCATATGCGACCAGATCTTTAACCTACCTGCTGACAAAGGCTGCTAAAAATTGATATTTTTTTATTTGCCTCCTTGTGAGATGTGACTGGAAGTAGCCACAGAGTAAAATGTTTCTCTCAAGTCTCCCTTCAGCACATGCCTCGCTGTTGAGGTCACAGTTTGGTTATTTTTAATCATTATTTTCAGTGTTTTATGTCAGTTAATTCAAAGAGGCAGAGCTTTATTCGTGGCAGGGTGGCCAAGTGGTTAGAGATCGTTCTTCCATTAAAAGATTTGGGTTCAACCACCAAGTATCTGCCCTGTTAAAGTGTCTCTGAGCAACCACCAGCTCAAGATTGTTGTTCTGTAGCTAAGGAAGATGACACCAAAACTGTTTCTGTTTTAGAAAAAAATAATGTTCATGATAGCGTAAACACATAAAAGTTATGAGGCATTGTGCTTTACCAAAATTCACACCATCTATATACGTGTCCCACAGTAAGGTTGACATTTTAAGTGGGTCAGAGCATGTCCTCGTGTCTCCATCTGTGGCTTTGGCAGCTCGCAGGACTGCTCAGAGAGTGGATCTGGACAGCAGCTGGTTTGTTGTTAAAACGCTAACAAAGGATCCAGACTTTTTCTTCTGGAGGCTCTAAACGTGACACACAGGCATGGTTGACATACGACTTTTAAAATCTCACATTTTACTTTGAACTACGCTGAGTCCATTGAGCTGACTGTATCTTTATCATTTATTCCACATCAATAGTCACTTTACAAAGAGCATCAGTGGTCATGCTAAAAGTGTAGCCTCAAAAATGAACAAAAATGATCAAAACTCTCCTTCAGGATCTTGAGCTTCTTAAGATGCTCTAAGCCTCCCTCCTCCTAAGAGGGTGGGAGGCAGTTAACCCACAACCATTTGCAAAAGCATTTTAAATAATGATGCTTTTGGGGAGACATAACTAGTGCTGAGGATCCAACCCTGCTCACACACAGGGTATCTGCAATTCTCAAAAAGCTTTTAAAAAATCATTTAATTCAGATATACCTGAGACTGTTTTATCCCTTGCATTCAAATGAACTGATCATCATCCATCCCTCCATTTTCTGATGATTATCCAGGTCCTGGTTGTATTAATTTAATGAATTATATCATTAGAAATTATTGTTATATACTGTTGAGAAATACTGAAATTATGTGATTTAATAATAGGTAATTTTAGTCCATTTTCACTTTAATACTATGGTGCAACAGGTATTAAATTTCTGTCTGTGCGGTTTTTAATAATTCTTAAATTTAAAGCATACTGGAGTGTAAACACTGCCTTACATATTGCTGCTGTTTCCTTGCACTCATTTCATTTTGCTGCACAACATTAATGGAAGTTGTTAACTCAGCTTTTCACCAGAGATATTTTGGATCTTGACTAACTGCTCGCTGAGTGTTTAACTTTGCAGATTCTGCTACATCTCCCGTGTTATTTCAAGGCTTTTCATGCTCTAACCTCTCCTCTCTCTTCTCTCCTCTGTTCTGCCTCCTGCTTTTTTCTCTCGCTCCTCCTCCTCCTCCTCTGCTGTCCCGTTTCCTGCATGCTCTCCTGGACCCTGCAGAAGATCTTAGTGGGGATGGTAAAGTTTTGCTGTTGTTTATCAGTCTCTCTGTTGTTCCTTCTTTCTTGTCCTGCTCCACCGACACACTGCACCCTCCTGGGAAAGGGTAGTGTGTGTGTGTTGGTGTGTGTGGGTTGATGTTTATGCATGCGTTTCTCCTTCTTTAACAATAGCTCTGTGTGTTTGTGCTCTATTATGTAAATGTAGTGCGAGTTAGATGATATAAAACGATTCAGAATGTAGTGATTATGTAGTTAAAAGTGTTGTTCCTCATGTTTCAGTGATTGGAAACATGAAGAAATCACCAGTAGCTTTAATGGGTTTGATCTGTTAGAGTGGCTTACTATTTTTTCATATTGTGTTTTAAGATGGTTTTTTTTTTTGCGTCTGTCTCTATTTGTGATTATTTTGAAAATGGATAACCATTATGTTACCACTAAAATTGAAGTATGTCTGATTTTAACCACAAGATGAACACAAAAAAGCAGAATTTGTAAATTAAGTGGTATTCCTCTTTAAGGGAACTTCTCCAAACCTTTCTCTCTGTGCACACACGCGCACGTGCACACACACACACACCACACACACACACACACAGAAAGACAGCTACACACATGCAAAATCATGCACACGTGTACTCACATACATTCATGTGCACACAGAGTGGAGTAGGGAGAGGTTTGCTGGATTCGAGAACGGGTGCATTCCTGGCTATAATGGGCTAACTAGATCTCTCTCTCTCACACACAGACACACACACACACACATTTTCCCCACTGAAAGCAGAAAGAGACAGAGTTAGACCAGTCAAACTTAGAAAACATTGATTCTTCAGAACAAATCTCAAACCACAAGGTACTGACTATACAGCAATGGACCTCACAGTACAAACTATCAGTGTAAGCTGCAGATTTCAAGGCAACAAATAATTTCAAAAAGATCTGGAAAATCAGCTGGAAACATTTGGTTAAGGCTCATATGGAAATGCTGATAAGCCTGGCTGTGGGGGGAAGAAAAATTAAACTGTGTTTTATCAAATAAATAATGACTGATGAAAACCACCTTTTACTAATGTCATGTTGTTCATGATCAGTCTATCAAGTTAAATTTTAGTAGCAGCAAAACAAACTAGGCAGAGCTGTTGTTTTTATTCCAACTCTTGTTTTTTGAGGAACAGGCTTTCATTTCCTCTCATGTGAACTATAAATCAAAAACAGCAGTGGTTTAGTAAAAGTCATGCCTGTTTGATTAAAAGTTTACACTTTTTCCAACCACTTCTGTTATTGGCTACTGTACATGTAAAGTATGTAGCAGTAATAATAGCTAGAACTTAAGCTAACAGTGTTTCATTCATCTTGCCCTTAAAGGAGTAGTTGGATATTTTGGGAAATAGATGAGTAGATTGGAACATCGACACCACTTTCATGTCTGTCACGTCTGTAAATATGAAACTACAGCCAGTAGCCAGTTAGCTTAGCTTAGCATAAATACTGGGAGCAGAGGGAAACGGCTAACCTGGCTCTATTTAAAGACTGATCAAGATATAACATGTTTCGCTTTAGCTATTTTAACCTGTAGACAGAGCCAGGCTAGTTGTTTTCCTTCGTGTCCAGTGTTTGTGCTAAGCTAAGCTAACTGCTTCCTGGTTTAATTGAATCAAAGTCCTCATCTAAGTCTCAGCAAGTGAGTGAAAAAAAGCACACTTATAAAAATGCTGAACTATTGATTTAGGCACTAATATAATAATAGTGAGCTATTTACAGTCTCATTTGCATTGGTAGATATCCAGTGTTTTATTTTTTAATCAGCCTCCTTTACATTAACAGCTATACAGCTGGCCAGTAGTGCTTTCCACAGCTTATCCTACATGGCAAGTTGTAGGAAAATCTCTTGAGAAAATCAGCCACAGGCTTAAGAAAAGGATTTCTGATAAATTTGGGGACACGTTCCCACAGAGCCTGATAAATCCCAAGCAGAGCTGTGAGGGGAGTGTTTAGGATGGCAGATGTTTGACTCTCGTTTCCAACAGCTGAGTCTGCACACTGATTTTATTTTAAACACCACCATCTGGTCAGGATAGACATGGTCCATCTTTGCCTCTTTTTTTTCCTGCTGGCTCTTCTCTCTTCTTCCCCGTGTCTCTCTGTCTGATTTTACACAGATTTGATCCTAAATGCTACCATCTGCTTACATGGCTAGACGCTAGACACACTATCTCTTTCTCCTCTCTGTGTCTCTCTATCTCTTTCTGTTTTACTCTTCTGTCCTGTTTTCTGTTTCGTTTTCTACTTGACTCTCTTAAACTCTCTCCTTTCTGTCTTTGTTTCCATCACCACCACAGCTACTCCCTGCACCCCAGCTGCTCTCACACAGACAGATATGCACAACACATGCTCAGCTGACATTCTCCGCCAAGTGTGTGTGTGTGTGAGAGAGAGAGAAAGAGAGAGGGAGAGGAGCTACGTGGGTGTTGCTTTGGGCAGGAGTTGTCGAAACAGAGTTCGTTTTAAGAGTTAGCTGCTTTATTTTAAAGTTTTTTGCGCAGTTTTGTTTTTTCGTGCGCATGTGTTTGACTGTATCAGGGACCCTTCGTACCATAGTAGATGGTAAATTGAGCAACGTGCACAATTGTTTTGTTTGTGTATTTATGTTATTTTAGACAAATGCCTGTGTGTGTTTTTTCTGATCGCTTGTGTGTGTGTATAATGTTACAGAGACCGATGACTATGCAGAGATAGTTGATGAAGAGGACACATACACCATGCCCTCCAGTAAGTAACCCATTCCCTCTCGTCTTTCAGCCTCATCTACCAACTAAAATATTTGTACTAAAGGAGTCGGCTTCTGTTGCACTGGCACAAGAGGACTATGAAGTAACTGTTTCACTGTTATTCTTCTGTCAAATGCTCATGCTCTCAAACAAACATTAATTTCGTTCTGCTAGCTAATGAAATGAGTGTGGTGTGAGTGTTTTCCAAGAAACACACTCACATAAGGAGCTGGAGAAGTTGCATTAGACTGCATTAGGTAGCAGCTAATCAAATTCAGGCCAGTTTCTCTGCCTTATATAAACAGTAGAGACCCTGGCTGGAGGTCACAGAGCTAGTAGTAGAGATAGTCTATACATGTGGTTCATAGAGGGACATTACATCTGTCAAATACATTCACATGTTAGTAAAAGCCCCTGAATGTGCTGGTAAGTTTGGCTACAGCCTTGTTAATAATGGTGGTCTCAGCCCTGTGTTCCAATATTTTGTAAGTAGATGTTTTGGCCTGTGCAGTTTACTCATGTATTTGACTGTGGGGCCAACTTTGAAAATGGACTGTGTTCCTCTTTCCTCCCACAGTCTTTTTCTATCTTTCCCCGTCTTGCTATATTTGTCCAGCTTTATTTCTTTGTCTCTTTCGCTTGGCTTTTTTTGTTCTCTAAGCAGACTTCCGACATATTTTCCTTCTCCGTGACTGAGCTTGTCCGTGTGTTCATGTCACACTCTCTGCTCTATGTATAAAATGAAGCAGTATAACAGTAACAGCTTTAAAACAGGTCTATCTCTTAATCATTCTCTGTCAGTATCAGTTCAGTTTTTTCATTCATTCACTTATTTATTGAATAAACATTTGATAAGGAATTAAATGGGTCAGTTGCCTTTGTCTCTATATGTGCGCATTTGTGTTTTCTGAGCTATTTTCAATCTTAAAGCAGCTGTCTGGCTCTCCCCCTCTCTTCATCTCTCTTTCTTCCTCTTTCTCCCATCGCCAACACAGTGAGCTATGGAGTAGTTTGAAGGTAAAATTGCCTGCCTCTGTCTCATTCTGTCCTACCAAAATGCCTTGATTTTTCAAGTTTCTTTTCATTTATGTTTTTCTTTGCCGGGCACTTGTATAAATTATAGGAACAGATTTGCGTCATTTTCCTGCCCCATTAAAACTTTATTTATTTATTTTTATTCCATTAAAACAATACCCATTGATTTACATGAGTTACTGGCTTTTTTAGTAGTTGGGAACCAGTGTAGGATGTTTTATTTCACCATTAGTACCTGGCAAAGAAAAATACAAAGACTCAAGGTCTACTCTAATATCCAGTTTGTTGTTGACTTGTGGTCGTTGGTGTTTTTGTAGACTGCAGTTCATTTGGGTCTGGTGTTGGAATGAAAGAGAGGGCCAATCCATGAACAATGCAATTATTTTATTAATCCTTAAATCAGAATTGGGAAACAAGTTAAACCATCTCACAATAATTTGCATTGTTTGTTGGCTTGGTTCTCATGTCACCATCATGTTGGTTGTGACATTTTTATGCCTTTACTGTGATTTAGTATTATGGTTATGTTTTGTTTTTGTTTTGTTTTTTTCTTTTTCCTGAGTTCTCTGTGGGTTCTTTTCGTTTGAAGCAGTTATTAATTTCCTGCAAGTGAATAGCAGTGTGGATTGATTGCAGTAAATCTCCATGTAAAGGAATGTTGCTTTGGTTATACTCTTGGCGTTTGTGATTTTACTGTGTTTATCTTTTAGTTCAGTCAAGTAGCTAACTTCATGGATGATCGATCTCCTGCATAAAACTCAATTTTTTGCCCATTTTTGCTATAGTTGGTTGGCAGCTGACATTAATGCACCGCTGAAGGAAATGTTTCATAACCTTCTCTGCAAGGCAGAAATATTGATAACACATAAATGTCAAAGTGAAAATGTGGAAGCTTGTGGATGTCAGTTGCAAAACAAAACCATTAATTTGAATTCTTTTGGACATATTCACCAAGTATAAATAGTTTATTCAAAATCAGACTTCAGATCCAGATCCAGGTATCAGTTTATGTCTGTCTGTCACAGATCCAGGCACAGGCCTTCTTGATGTTTACATGTAGAGAGTGCTCCAGGTTTTTTTCTCAATTAATAATCTTATTCAGAAGTATGTGTTTATGTGCAGTCCTCTTGTCTATGTCAGTACAGGGTGAAACAGAAATGAAAATGGGACTCTGGTGTGCATGTAAACACAGCATTTATGGTCTTTACATTTTCCTGTTAAATGGGTTTACTGTATGTTGGTATGTTTGTTTGGCAGTGTGCATGTTAAGTCAAGGTTTGTGTAGTTTGAGGTGTTTGGGGAAGAGAATTTACTCTGGATTTACATACCTGTGGTTACAGTGTATTTGCATAAATTACATATTAATGGTTTATTTTAGTACAGCCCTATTACCAGTGGATGGGGTTTACCAAAAAGGACAATATTAATTTGACTGCTAGAAAATTTGAAATAATTTTCAAGTATCTTAAAACTTTTAACTATTTTCTCTCTTAAGTAACATTTACCTGATACCATCCAAATTGTCTTGTCCTGGTAAGCCCCGTCCGTGTGGTCTAAGAGAGAAGCATGTGAAAAGTGATGGGTCCTTCCAGTGTTTCCAGTGTATGGAAAACAGCAGGTGAATGTTACTCTTTCTACTTCTTTTTCTTTTCTTTCTCCTCCTCCTTACCTCTCTCAGCGCGGGACTATGAAATCCAGAGGGACAGGATAGAGTTAGGTCGCTGCATTGGAGAGGGTCAGTTTGGAGATGTGCACCAAGGAGTTTATAACAGCCCGGTATGTAGACATGCACATACAAACATTCAATTAAACGTATCAAATGCACACCAATAAATAACTAGACAGTTTTGTTATCTGACAGTCATCTCATTATCCTGCTGAAACGAACCATTAAAATGAAAAATTTTATATATTCTCAAGTGTGCATTTTAGCAATAAGTGTAAATATCAGATTATCTGTATCCATATCTCTCACAGCATTGTATCACTACTAATCCGCTAACTTGTGCGCTGTGTGTGTGTGCAGGACAAACCGGCTCTACCTGTCGCCATTAAGACCTGTAAGAACTGTACCTCAGACAGTGTCAGAGAAAAGTTCCTACAGGAAGCATGTAAGACCACACTGTGTATTTTTAGTGTGTGAGAGTGTGTGTATTGACTTACAAAAAACTATGACTCATTTCTCACATGCTGAGGTTTATACGTGTGAATGAGTGTGTGGTTGCACTTTCTCTGCAGTGACAATGCGTCAGTTTGACCACCCTCACATTGTCAAGCTGATCGGAGTGATCACAGAGAACCCGGTGTGGATCATCATGGAGCTCTGCACTCTCGGAGAGGTACGCTTGAGGCTCTGTGTGCTCTTTGTGCAGAAGAAAGTTTGTTACACCTCTTGTCGGTACATGAAGGAAGCTGTGTGTGGGACATGCATCGATATCACTATCAGTAGTGTTTCATCTTCCTCCCTCTCTTTGTCTGTCCACAGTTGCGTTCATTCCTTCAGGTGAGGAAGTACAGTCTGGACCTGGCCACTCTCATTCTTTTTGCCTACCAAGCGGGTTTGCCTATCTGGAGAGCAAACGCTTTGTACACAGGTAAACATACACAAGCATGCACACACAAAAGATTAGATAGACTCTGATTTAAGAAGAGTCTTGGCTCAGATTATGTGTTGCATTGGATTCACATTATTTTTATTACCAGAGATCATATAAAGATTTTTACTAGACACTCACTCAGGCACTCATCATTTTGCATCATCACTGGCAAGTGCAGTGTTGCATAAGTGTAACGTTCACATCCATCAAAAACATTGCATCATGGGACGCTACGTTTGTGGTTCTGTTGTGTGAATGTTTGAGGGCAACACATGCTGCATAGATTTTATATTTAAAATTCACTCAAAATAAAGTGATGTAAATATGGAATCTTTTTCAAACACAGCACATCTCTCGTCTTCTTAATGGATACTTAGCATCAAAGAAATGACAGTAAACAACTATGACACAGCTGTTTTTGCCTCGTAGGGACATCGCAGCCCGTAATGTGCTGGTCTCCTCGGTCGACTGTGTGCAGACTTTGTCTGTCACGATACATGGAGGACAGCTCTTACTACAAAGTAATGAAACACCTGCACACTAAAACCCACACACACATCAATACAGCTTTGTTCTGACATATAACATCGATTCATTAATATTTCAAATGGATTCAAGACGGTTTTTAATGTCCTAACCTTCCCCTTTGGTATATGTTTACCACCTAAACACTACAGACAGACATTGGTTTGTTTCATGCTGTTGGTTAAGAGAAGTGAGCGGTGCTGACCTGAGACCAGTCTGTGTTTCAGTTTTGTGTGCCATTGCCAGTCTTTTCTCTAGTTGGTTGTACTTGTACCACCATACTGGTGACATCAGGCTACCAGTTTTTAGTTCCTTCTCATTTTCTAACCTTCTAATTGGTGGATGCAAAATTGACCATTAATTCAATTAAGTTACAGATTTATTTTATCTATAAAAAACGCTCTGTAGTCTAGATAATCTTGAATCTGACAGACAACTTGTAGTGAACTATATCTCTCTTTGTTTCAGCTTCTAAAGGTAAACTTCCTATCAAGTGGATGGCACCTGAATCTATCAACTTCAGAAGATTCACCTCTGCCAGTGATGTCTGGATGTTTGGTGAGTTACCGGAAAAATGTTTTTACAGTCCATCATCTGTGAAACAGTCTTTCACCACACTATTTCATCCAGAGCTGCCTATATCTAGGGTATGTAGAGTTGTTTCTGAGTGTCTTTGTCTGACAGTTGTGTTTTTGTCAGTCACTTTCTGTCTTAAACAAAATCTGCCTGTTTGTGTCTGCATCTCTGCAGGTGTGTGCATGTGGGAGATCTTGATGTACGGCATCAAGCCCTTCCAGGGGGTGAAGAACAACGACGTGATTGGCAGGATAGAGAACGGTGAGCGACTGGCTATGCCTCCTCAGTGCCCGCCCACCCTCTACAGTTTGATGACCAAGTTTGGTC